>NW_024435241.1:0-6296 GCF_017639785.1 Mesocricetus auratus | reverse complement strand
GAAACATGGCATGTACTCTCTCATATATGGATTTTAGACATAGATCTGGGGAGGGCGAGGCTGCAATCGCATGGCCAGAGAGTCTAGGAAACAGAAACTTCATTCAGTGGCTGATCGAAGAAGAGGCAGACTCCCTAGGTTAAGTACTGAGCTGAACTCAAGAAAGCCAGTAACATAGGGAGCACTGATGACCAAAGGGATTAAGACTGGGCTGGTTTAACCCCGAAACAGCTGACTTGAGAAAGATTAACTCTTGAATCCAAGGCATCAGCCTGGGAATCCAGTATGGGACTGATCAAAACCCCCTTAATGTGTCAGTGAGGAGGCCTAGGGAATCTCTTGAGCTGTGAGCAGCAGACCAATACCCATCCCGAGTATACACATGGACTTTGGACTCCCATCCAACAATGTGAGGTGCACTCTCACCCTGAACTCTTGGGGAAGTGTCTAGGCCCTGCCCTATATGAAATGACAGACTATGGACACCCCCATGGAGGGCCTCACCCTCCCTGGGGAAATGAGGGGATAATCGGGGTGAGGGGGGAGGGCACGGGAGGAGGGGAGGGATAGGGGATAGGGACCTGGAACTGACTTGTGAAGTAACCTTCTTTCTTATCTAAATTTAAATTGAAAAATAAATTTAAAATAACATTTAGAAAGAGACCTGAGTAAGTGTATTATCTCTGCTTGAGCATTTGCCTAGCCAAGTAATCTCCTGCAGCTAAAATATAACTTTGGATTGCATGGCTGTGGCTCATGCCTTGGAAGGCTTTGACAGGCAGATATCTGTGAGGTCAGCAATAGCCTGCTCTACAGAGTGAGTTCCAGGGCAAAGCTCCAGAAAAAGCCTGTCTTAAAAACAAAACAAAATAAAATATCTATAAATAGCCCCCCACAAAAATCAACCAACCAACAGCAGCAAAAACACCAAAAAACAAAATGTAACTTCACATCTCTTTGGCTCCATCAGATTCTTTTTATAAGTCTCTACTCTTTAGCAAAATCAACTTGTGTCTTTGCTTAAACTTTCCTTTATATAGTGTACTCCTTCAGAGGTTTTGTTAAAGCATTGGAAAATGGAGCCATCATTTCTTTGCTTTACTTTTATTAGTGATTCTCCCTAGTCACTACAGTCATTTATGTTACCTGACCTTTTACTTTCTATAAAATCTAAAACAAAGCAGATATGATTTACAGAGACCTGATTTAAATCATTTACAGACTTCCCAATACAATTATCTGCCCAGTCCTTCTCTGGCTTTAAAAGAGAAGTTTAAGTGTTCTGTGAATATTTACCATTAACTTGAGCAAATTCTTCCTGCTTGACACTTGCAGCCCTCTCCTCTGGCCAACCTTGGGACACCCTTCCAGGAACAGAATTATCTCAGATAACAACTGAAATATAAAATGCACAAAAAAGGATTAACACAGTATTTAAAGTAAAAAGATTAACCTGGTATTGACAATTGCATAAACAGCATCTTTCCACACAGATAAGAACCATTAATATCTGAAAGGGTACATTGCTCAATATGTATGATGTGCATGTGCCAACTGCTGACTGAGGTGGTTAATGAATGCAGTGCTCCCCTTAAAAATGATAACATGTGCTGAATGCACAGCAGCAAGGAGAACTGAGCTTGAAATATTCAGCACTTGTCATGCAAAGTACAAAAGATGCAACATTTAGGCACATTATTACATATATTGGTAAAATGTTCACTGTGCCCAGCTTCTGTTTCCCAAGATAGTGCTCAGCCTGCTGTAACTTCAATTCTGGAGATTTTTGCTATTTTGTGGCCTCTGTGGTTACTACAAACATGTACTCTATAGACAAACATTCAGAAAAAATACCAATACACATAAAATAAAAATTAAGCTTTGAAATATGTTGAGTATCATGTTTTCCTTGACACATCCACAAACTATTCTCATGCATGATGCCTTTCCTGGTAAATTTCACATTGTTGTTATGTGAAACCATGTAATCCTGGAGCTCATAACCTATATAAACCATACGGGCCTCAAACTCCCAAGTATCCAAGTAAATTTTGTACTTGTCTGCTTTGATTGTGTTCAGTATCATTGGGCAGCCTGTGAAGAATGCAGAAGTAGTAGCTATGTCCAGGAAGAGGCATGTTTCTTGCAGACTCACTTTTGTGTGGACGCAATGAGCATGGCTGCTGCTGGGCACTTGCAATGCCTAAAGTTCAGGAATGGCAGAGCCTTAGCACACTCAGTGAGGTTGGGAGCAAATCCAAAAACAACTAGAATAGAAAAAGCTCAGTCTTGGATGCTGTACCGTCAGGATGATAGTGAAAGGGGAAACCCCATCCTCATCCTTTCTTCATAGGTATAGAGACAAATTCAACAATAATGTGAACTTGCCCGTGTAAGACATGTACAACTTCATTAAAACATCACAGAATGCCAGAAGATGCATCCAAAGCCCCTACTCTCCCTAGAAACTTACCTATAATTATTAGGAAATGGCAACACAGAACAAACCCCAAATACACTGTACTTTATTCTGTGTGGAAGAAAGAAGGGGGGACTTATTCAATATGGGAGCTGCCTTTGGATGAGATTGTGTCTTGCCTAATGAAAAACATGGGGCAAAGAAAAACAGAATTATTTACATCATAAGTGAAAGGCCATGACTCCCCGAAGAGAGGGCATTTGTTGTTCTACCATCAAAGATATTGCAGTATTTCCAACTCACATGGGTTGGGAGTGAGACTACAGGCCTCAGAGATGTACGTAGGCATATCTCAAGTGGAAAACTATACATGCAAACCAGAGCAGGCACAGTGCGTACCTGGTCTACACAGTACTTCATCACAGCATAACTCTGGAACATTGAAGGTTTACAAACTGACAAATGTCTGGCAGATGGTTGGATTTCTCTCTGGTATCCATACTCAGTAGTAGTCTTTGAGTTTGTGGAGAGTCACCTTTTTATAGATAAAATATGGCTTGGAACTTAGTTTTCCATCATCCTGCCTCAGTTTTCCAAGTCCTGGGATCACATCCATGAATTATTATGACCAGCTCCTTTTTTGCAAATGTTAAAAAATCAAGAAATATGCATATTCTAAAATGGTCCCAGGCATTTCCCAGAGGGGATTCTTGACATTTGGAAATGTAGGGACCAGTGTTTCTTGAGTGGCTACTTTATTCCCAGCCTGAGACCCAGAGCAACATATCATCCTGTGAGAGATGGAGAGTCCCAATGTAATGATCTTATTAGTTTCAAGAGAACCCATTCTGTTCAAGAAAAGACTTAATTTATTTTCCTGACAAAGGGAGCCCTACCTCTTCCTCTCTGTATGAGAGAAGCAGTTCTAGACATTTTGCTCCCCAAGGAACTGATTCCTTGTGCATTTCATGGCTTTCTACCCCTCTATCACAATAATACTCTTTCTCCCCTGACCAACACTACCATCTTTTATCTTCACAGGAGACAACATACCATAAACAAAGTCATTTAGTGACGATCTAAGCCAGTCTGGAGTGCAGGGACTTAGCCCAACTACAGAAAGCTGAGCTGGGTCCAAGGAACGTAGTCACCCTACCTTTTACCTAGTGAACATGAGCTGTTCATGCAGTGACCTCATCTGGTTCAGTCTATGAAACCAGTCATCTTTTGTTGTAAACAACTCAGGACTTGCACATCTGGCTTACTCTCAGTGCCATATTTGTCTGGCTCATGTGCCCTACACTTGAGGAGGCATGCCCACCTCCAAACACCTTGTTGTCTAAAATTGCTCATCTACAATCAGGAACAGCAGTTTTTCATTTGATGGTGTTTGTTCCACAAGATTTAGACAACAGGCAAAATGATATTTATCTCTAAAATAATGTGATGATCTCTAGTTCTTCTTGTCTCGGGTATCTTGAGAACCTCATTGAATCAGTAGGGGCTTATAGAGAATAGACACAAACCAAGCAGGAAAAGCATCAATCAGCAGGGCTATTTAGGCATGGAGGAATGACATAAAAGAGATGAAGTGTCTACTGAGCTAATGTTCAATATTTCTAGCTCGTTTAATACTGTCTGTTTCATGAAACTGGTTCAAAAAAGAAAGACCACAGATTCCATTATGAGTACATACAGTTTTGAATTCAGAGATGTTCTAAAAATCCAAAAACTGATCAATATTTCAAACTTCCACTCCAGATACCAGACACTGCCCTATTAACAAATCACAAGCATTCATGAACACAAGAGACAAGGGTGCAACTACTTGGTGGCCTTGGAAGCCACCCATGGTTTTGTTCACTGAGGCTTGCTTAGGAGAAAATGTTTGCTGCCCTCTGAGTACCTGGCCAGCCCATGGGTTGTATCCAAAGTGTACCCACTTCGAAGCCTGGCTACCTTAGTGCCCAAGTAGAGAAGGCACAGAATAGGATGTGATATACCAAAGAAAAGGCCAGCAAAGGTACTAGGAAACAGACTTCAAATTATTGCCTCTTAAAAGATATATAAATTTGTTCAGTCTAATATGGAAACAGAAAAGTTCCAGGCAGTGGTTGTGCTAGCAGAAGAGTCCAGCACAGGCTAGGGAAAAGTCCTAATAGGTGAGTCAGATGGTCAAAGGAGCTGCTGGCTCATACTGGGAGTTCAGGCTGCAAGTTACAGGAGCCCTTTGATTTAGTGTGACTAAAGGCTGTGTGGTCAGTCTGTGAGAAGTCAGTGCCATTCACTCATAATTTCTCTGTCCCAAATTAGAATTGTCCTCCCACTTCAAAAAAATAATTAAGAAGAAATCTCTCACAGCTGTGCCCAGTCATTTTTGTTTTAATTCATTCTTTTGTAGCCAAGTTGACAATCAGTGATAGCCATCAGAGAATGCATCAGTAATAAAAATGACAAGTGCCTGTTTGTACTACTTTTGAGCTCCAAAGCCTTCATTTTCCTGGTATCCCAACCAAGTTTCTGGAATAGTGTTTTATCCACACCTTGCTGGGAAGATGAACAAACTGCAATGTGGCCCAAATTCTGATCTCTACAAGATCCGATTCCAAATCAGAATCCACTTTACTGAATTTGTACTTCAATGTCTAAAGGACACAGTCCAAAGGGCCCTCATGGAGTCTGTGTTCAGGAAGTCACAGAAGCACATTTATGGGAGCAGAGTTCTTAGGTCTGGAGGATTTGCAGTTCATGTTTCTCAGAGACAACCTTTTGATCTGGAAAGTCTTTCAGGAGAAATTCAAGGACCACGAGACCAGAAAAGAAGACCTAGGCAGAGCTATGGAGTCTGTGTTCCTATCCTAATAGGTTCATCACTGACATGACTTTCCAAGTTTGGATCAGCAACCTCTTAGGAGGAAAAATAATGGACTTCCCTCATCCCAAGCCTTGCTCCCTGTGTTCCTAATTCTATCCCAGTTATGACCCATGCCACCTGTCACTATGTGGTCCTGTCTGATGGTAATGTCATCCTTTCCATGTAAAGGGACAGTAGCTGTCCCTGTGAGGAAGGATAATTTGGCTTTGTTCTTGGGAGGAAGCCAAGCACTTAACACAACAGGCTGTTGCTGGATTGGACTTTGGGCCCAGCCAGCACGTGCTACTTCAGAGACATGAGGGAAGGGGAGCCACAAGTTCATGGTCTCTTGTCAGGAGGTGAGTCAAGTCAGGAGTCCTGAGTTATGACCTGACCTACACAGGTGAGAGGGTTTTTCACAGCCAGAAGGTCAAAGCCTGAACTTCACACTTCCTTGATGTGGCATACTGGACACCTGTCTTGAGGTGTGGCATCATGATGGAACACTTAGCCAACATGCATGCTCATTGCTCTAATTTCCATCCCTAGATATGTAGGCAGGAGACAGAAATGTTGGGGCAATGTAAAACCAAAGGAGAGGGACAGCAGGTATCCAGAGGCTGGAACCTCCTCCTCCTCCTCCTCTTCCTCCTCCTCTCCCTTCCCTCCACTCTCCTCCCCTGCTTTCCTCTTCTGTCATGTCCTCAAACCCTCTTAGGAGCTCTTCTTGTGTGGCTTTCCAGGCTTAGCTTTTGCTTTCATTCCAAACACAGAGTTGCCACAGACCTTGTCCTGTTTTCTGAGTGCCCAACAGGAATCTCTTACCCCAGGGCTCAGATGCATATAGGTACCCCTTTCTCTGCCCTGGGACTGGGGATCTGCCTTCCTCCCTTTCCCCATTTCCTGAGACAACCCCCATCTTCCCAGTTGCCACCAGAGGCATGTACTCTTCCCAGCTGCTTCCTCCAAGCCAGGCAAACCCATCAGTCTCTCTGTCATCTGTGTTCCAGTGTCATTAAGGCC
>NW_024435240.1:0-16957 GCF_017639785.1 Mesocricetus auratus | reverse complement strand
TTTTTATTAATATTTTCTTTATTTTCCATTTTAAATTTAGATAAGAAACAAGGTTGCTTCACAAGTCAGTACGAGGTCCCTCTCCCTTTCCCTCCCCTCCTCCCGTGCCCTCCCCCATCCCCCCCGTTATCCCCTCATTCTCCCAGGGAGGGTGAGGCCCTCCATGGGGGTGTCCATAGTCTGTCATTTCATATAGGGCAGGGCCTAGACCCTTCCCCAAGAGTTCAGGGTGAGAGTGCACCTCACATTGTTCTATGGGAGTCCAGAGACCGTGTGTATAGTTGGGATGGGTACTGATCTGCTGTCCAAGGCTCAATAGATTACCTAGGCCTCCTCACTGACACCCAGATTCAGGGTGTCTTGATCAGTCCCATGCTGGATTCCCAGGCTGATGCCTGGGATTCAAGAGTTAACCTTTGTCTGGTCAGCTGTTTCTGGGGGTTCAACCAGCCCAGTCTTAATCCCTTTGATCATCAGTCCTCCCTCTCTGATACTGGCTTTCTTGAGTTCAGCTCAGTACTTAACCAGCCAGTAAATGAAGTTTCTGTTTCCCAGACTCTCTGGCAATAGGATTGTAGGCTGGCACTCCCCAGATCTATGTCTAAAATCCATATATGAGAGAGTACATGCCATGTTTCTCTTTTTGTGACTGGGTTACCTCACTCAGGATGGTTTCTTCTAGTGTCATCCATTTGCCTGCGAATCTCATGATTCCATTATTTTTTTCTGCTGAATAGTACTCCATTGTGTAGATGTACCACATTTTCTCTATCCATTCTTCGGGTGAGGGACATCTAGGTTGCTTCCAAGTTCTGGCTATTACAAATAAAGCTGCTATGAACATAGTGGAACAGACATCTTTGTTATATGAATGGGCATCTTTTGGATATATGCCTAAGAGTGCAGTTGCTGGGTCTTGTGGTAGGTTTATTCCCATTTTTCTGAGGAATCTCCATACTGCTTTCCAAAGTGGCTGAACCAGTTGGCACTCCCACCAGCAATGGAGGAGTGTCCCCTTTCACCACATCCTCTCCAGCATAAATTGTCATTGGTGTTTTTGATTTTAGCCATTCTGACAGGAGTGAGATGGTATCTCAGAGTTGCTTTGATTTGCATTTCCCGGATGGCTAAGGATGTTGAGCACTTTCTCAAGTGCCTCTCAGCCATTTTAGACTCCTCTATTGAAAACTCTCTATTTAGTTCTGCAGCCCACTTCTTAATTGGGTCCTTTGCTGTTTTGGAGACTTGCTTCTTGAGTTCTTTGTAAATTTTGGAGATCAACCCTCTGTCAGATGTGGGATTAGTGAATATTTTTTCCCATTCTGTGGGCTGCCTTTTTGTCTTGCTGACTGTGTCCTTTGCCTTACAGAAGCTTCTCAGTTTCAGTAGGTCCCATTTATTAATTGTTGATCTCACTGTCTGTGCTACTGGTGTTATGTTCAGGAAGCTGTCTCCTGTACCAATTTGTTCAAGGGTACCACCCACTTTCTCTTCTAAGAGGTTCAGTGTGGCTGGATTTATGTTGAGGTCTTTGATCCATTTGGACTTAAGTTTTGTGCATGGCGATAAACATGGATCGATCCGCATTTTTCTACATGCCAGTCTCCAATTATGCCAGCACCATTTGTTGAAGATGCTTTCTTTATTCCATTGTATATTTTTAGCTTCTTTGTCAAAGATCAGATGTTCGTACGTGTGTGGGTTAATACCCGGATTTTCAATTCGATTCCATTGGTCTGCCTGTCTATTTTTGTGCCAATACCAAACTGTTTTCAGGACTATAGCTCTATAATAGAGTTTGAGGTCAGGGATAGTGATGCCTCCGGACGTTGCCTTGTTGAACAGGGTTGTTTTGGCTATCCTGGGTCTTTTGTTTTTCCATACAAAATTGATTATTGTTCTTTCAAGGTCCGTGAAGAATTGTGCTGGGATTTTAATGGGGATAGCATTGAATCTGTAGATTGCTTTTGGCAGGATTGCCATTTTTACTATATTGATCCTACCTATCCAAGAGCATGGGAGATCTTTCCATTTTCTGAGGGCTTCTTTAATTTCTTTCTTTAAAGATTCAAAGTTCTTACGATACAGGTCTTTCACTTGTTTGGTTAGCGTTACCCCAAGGTATTTTATATTGTTTGTGGCAATTGTAAAGGGTGGTGTTTCTCTGATTTCTCTTTCAGCCCTTTTATCATCTGTATATAGTAGGGCTACTGACTTTCTTGAGTTGATCTTGTAACCTGCCACTTTGCTGAAGGTGTTAATCAGCTGTAAGAGTTCCCTGGTAGAGTTCTTTGGGTCATTGATGTAAACTATCATATCGTCTGCAAACAGTGAAAGTTTGACTTCTTCCTTCCCAATTTGTATCCCCTTGATCCCCCTTTGTTGTCGTATGGCTATAGCTAGAACTTCAAGTACCATGTTGAAAAGGTATGGAGAGAGTGGACAGCCTTGTTTTGTTCCTGATTTTAGAGGAATTGCGTTGAGTTTCTGTCCATTTAGTGTGATGTTGGCTGTTGGTTTACTGTATATGGCTTTTATTATGTTTAAGTATGTCCCTGTTATCCCAGATCTCTCCAAGACCTTTATCATGAAGGGGTGTTGGATTTTGTCAAAGGCTTTTTCAGCATCTAGTGAGATGATCATGTGATTTTTGTTTTTCAGCTTGTTTATATGGTGGATTACGTTGATGGATTTTCGTATGTTGAACCATCCCTGCATCCCTGGGATGAAACCTACTTGATCATGGTGAATGATTGTTTTGATGTGTTCTTGGATCCGATTTGCCAGTATTTTATTGAGTATTTTTGCATCAATGTTCATGAGGGATATTGGTCTGAAGTTTTCTTTCTTGGTTGTATCTTTGTGTGGCTTGGGGATCAAGGTTATTGAAGCCTCATAGAAAGAGTTTGGCAAAGACCCTTCTGCTTCTATTGTGTGGAACACTTTGAGAAGAATTGGTATAAGCTGTTCTTTGAATTTGTGGTAGAATTCTGCACTGAGGCCATCTGGACCTGGACTTTTTTTGGTTGGGAGACTTTTGATGACAGCTTCTATATCCATAGGGGTTATAGGTCTATTTAAATTGCTTATCTGTTCTTGATTTAGTTTTGGCAAATGATAGCTGTCCAGGAAGTCATCCATTTCCTTTAAATTTTCGAATTTTGTGGAGTACAGGTTTTCAAAGTATGACCTAATGATTCTCTGGATTTCCTCAGAGTCTGTTGTTATGTCCCCCTTTTCATTTCTGATTTTGTTAATTTGTGTGTTCACTCTCTGCTGTTTGGTAAGTTTGGACAAAGGTTTGTCTATCTTGTTGATTTTCTCAAAGAACCAACTCTTCGTTGCATTGATTCTTTGTATTGTTTTCCTGGTTTCTACTTTGTTGATTTCAGCCCTCAATTTGATTATTTCCTGGCGTCTACTCCTCCTGGGGGAGTTTGCTTCTTTGTGTTCTAGAGCTTTTAGCTGTGATGTTAATTCTCTGGTATAACTGTTTTCCTGTTTCTTCATGTGAGCACTTAGTGCTATGAACTTCCCCGTAGCACTGCTTTCAAAGTGTCCCATAGGTTTGGGTATGTTGTGTCTTCATTCTCATTGAATTCGAGGAAGTCTTTAATTTCTTTTTTATTTCCTCTTTGACCCAGGGATGGTGCAGTTGAGCATTATTCAATTTCCATGAGTTTGTAGGTTTTCTGCAATTTGTGTTGTTGTTGAATTCTAATTTTAAGGCATGGTGGTCTGATAAGATGCATGGAGTTATTCCAATTTTTTTGTAGCTGCTGAGGTTTGATATGTTGCCAAGTATGTGGTCGATTTTTGAGAAGGTTCCATGTGGTGGTGAGAAGAAGGTATATTCTTTTTTATGTGGATGAAATGTTCTATAGATATCTGTTAATCCCAGTTGGGTCATTACTTCTATTAGACCCTTTGCTTCTTTGTTGTGTTCCTGTCTGGTATTCTTGTCTAGTGGTGAGAGTGGTGTGTTGAAATCTCCCACTATAACTGTGTGGGGCTTTAGATGAGATTTAAGTTCTAATAATGTTTCTTTAACGAATGTGGATGCCTTTGTATTGGGGGCATAGATGTTCAGGATAGACACTTCGTCTTGGTGGGTTTCACCTGTGATGAGTATGTAATGACCTCCTTCATCTCTTTTGATTGATTTTATTTTAAAGTCTAGTTTGTTAGATATTAGGATTGCTACCCCTGCTTGTTTCTTGGGTCCATTTGATTGAAAAATTTTTTCCCAACTTTTAACTCTCAAGTAATGTCTGTCTTTGAGGGTGAGGTGTGTTTCTTGTATGCAGCAGAAGGAAGGGTTCTGTCTTCGAATCCATTCTGCTAGTCTGTGTCTTTTTATGGGTGAGTTAAGGCCGTTAATATTGAGGGATATTAATGACCATTGATTGCTCATCCTTCTTCGATTTGCGATGGTTGCTGTTGTTGGAATTATGGGTGGAATTTCACCCCTTTGTTCTTTTGGCTGTTGGTAGAGAGGGATTCTCTAATGCTTATGTTTTTCTGGTTGTAGTTAGCTTCCTTGGGTTGGAGTTTTCCTTCCAAAATTTTCTGTAGGGCTGGGTTAGTGGACACATATTGGTTGAATCTAGTTTTGTCATGGAATATCTTGTGTAACTTATTGAAAACTAATGATACAAAGCTGTTTGAGAATCTACAGGTGTAACTTATTGAAAACTAACGATACAAAGCTGTTTGAGAATCTACACGTGTAAATTCTTAGAAAATATCGATACAATACTGTTTGAGAAACTACATGAGTAAAATCTTGAAAACTAACTATACAATACTGTGTGAGAATCTAAAAGTGTAACTACTTGAAAACAAGGGATACAACACTGTGTGAGAAATTACAAGTGTAGCACTTTGAAAACTAACGGTACAACGCTGTGATAATCTTCACCTGTACCTTATTGATAACTAACAATACAACAATGTGTGAGATCTTATAAGTATAACTACTTTAAAACAAGCGATACAACACTGTATGAGAAGCTACATGTGTAAATTCTTAAAAAAATATACATACAACTGTCCCGCGCTACCGTCTCGCCAGCAAGAACGACGCAGGACACTCGGATCCTTCTGCAGTAAAGCTTTAATACATCTTGAGAGATAGATGATCAGCTTCTGAAAGGGAGACCCCAAGGCAAGAAACCCAGCCCCTTATATAAGCCTAGGAGCTCCGAGTGAGACGTGTAGAGCCGGGATTGGTGGTTTGCTCATCACCCCAGATGACGGGTGAGGCACAGCTTAAACGGTAAACTCCAACTGACAGCAGATGTCAGCGCCATCTTCTAATGGCGATAGCGATAGCGAGGGCGGCTCCTCACATCTCCCTCTATTCATTTATTTTTGAAGCCATAGGACACCCACAACTTTGGAGTGGAGATAGAGGTCAAATCCCCATGTGCAAATTTGTAACATGTACAAAGCTCCTCTCCAGGGTCTTATCCCCAGAGGGAGCCCTGACCAGTCCCGATGTCGTTTTTCTGGGGGAAGGAGATCATGACATAGAACCTTCATGCAAGATGACTTATCTCCCAGGAGAAAGTCGTTATACCGCAGACCTCTCCTGTGCAGTGCTTAGCCTTGCAACTCCTTGGGCTGCTGAAGCCTACCCACTCTATCCCGTGCAATGAGACTAGCCTCGTGGGGTGCAAGAGCCGGGAGGCCAGCGACCTATTGCTTTAACATGGTTAACCAAATGTCAGGGGAGGCTCCGTGTTCTAAGGCAGCAAGTGCTTGTGCCACCATCACTTTGTCTCTTTTGTTTGGGCTCTGAGCTTACACACCATCCAAAGCATCAACACTATTCCACAGCAGAGAACTAGGCTAAATGATCCCACCCCCACCCATTCCTTAAAATAAGAAAATGCAGATGAAATCCAGGAGGAGAGGCCTTCCATCAGAGAAAGATCCAGACGCGTCGAATTCACTTGCAGGATCGCCACTCTCAACTCACGGAGTGTCTGCTCAAACTCAAAAGTCCAATTCTGTAATAAATGTTGAGACAGAGCTTTTGACAGGTTAGCTGCTCTTGTAAAATTCTCATATTGTACTGAAGTGACACAAAGGCCAGGCAACTTTTGTTCACATCCCAATTGGGCCATCTGCCACAATATATCCAATTGTTCCTGAACCAAATTAATCTGTTGGTTTACCAACATCAGGCCTCCTTGTATCTGAGAATTGGCAGTGGCCTGTTTATCTAGGGCCATGGTCACAGTGGCCGATAGTTCATTAATGGTTTGAGTTGTCTGCACAGTGGCGGAAAGTGCAAGGGCCGAGGCGGTAACCGAAGCAGTAACCGCGGCGGCGGCTATCAGGCCCACAATAATAGCAGAGATCCCAAAAATCTCGCTTTTCCCTAAACAAACTCAAACTACTTGGCACCTCAACAGGAACTGGAACAAATCGAGGCATGCGCATTACCAAAGCAAAAGGGTGCTTAATAGCATCCCAGCATAATGCATAAAAACAATTCTAAGCAGAGCAATTTATTTCTTTCTGATTCTTACCTAAGGTATCATTACTCACAACCCAAATAAAGGGCAGCCAAACACAAATTGGAGCAGCTGAATAATTAGTTCTCTTAAAAGGGGTATACTTAACATTGGAGGAGGACCAATCAGATGATCCAGAGCTCTGTCCCTCACTCAGACTGTTGCCTAATGCCCCTTTCCAATCAAAAGTAATCTGTCCCTTCTCACTATATCCTCCAGCAATCATTGCCATAGGAGAAAGATCAGTACAGCTTCCATTAATTCAAAAGGATTAGCATTAGATCTTTCTGGATCCATATGAATAAAATTATCCTTTAATGAAGAAATCACAGTAAAGCACAAGCTTCCTACCAATGACAAGGTTCTCTCATCCTGAAAACTCTGTATCTGAGGATCTAAAGGCAAAAGGCAAGCCCCAACTCTCTATTAGTTGTGAAAAATCTAGGGAACACTTGGGCATTATGCATCACTGGCATCGGTAGGGGAAGGTAGACATGATGGCCCACCGTAACTCTCCCATCATACTAGGAACCATCATCCCGAGTAGGAGAGTCTTCATCACCCACTTGGCCTCCATCCTTCTTATTCTGGAGTTGTGAAGGAGCTCTTCGAGTGAGTCTTTCAGGGATCCACAGGGGGTTTTCTTCCTCCTGTGGAAAAACACACACAGCTCCCCTGGATCTTATAAGAATAGGATCCGGGCCTTTCCAGAGATCAGTCAAGACATCTTTCCATTTTACCATTTCTTTTGGCCTATCAGGCTCTAAACTGTGGCGATCGGCCGCAGTGTGGCCTTGGGCATCAGAGTTCAAGAAATTAAGGGTAAAAAGTGCCATGGACACAGCAACTCTTGGTACCGAGGGTAGAACATCCTCAATACTCCCCTTTTGTTTAATCAGATATGATTTGAGTGTACGATGGGCACGTTCCACAATGCCCTGTCCTTGAGGGTTATAAGGTAGGCCAGTTAGATGGGTAACATCCATTTGCCGACAAAACTGTCGGAATTTTTGAGAGGTATATGCTGGTCCATTGTCTGTTTTTAAAATTCTGGGTTTTCCCCAAGCACTCCAGGCCTCAAGGCAATGTTGAATCACATATGAGGCCTTTTCCCCTGTTAGGGGCGTGGCAAACATTACGCCAGAACAGGTGTCAACAGAAACATGAACATATTGAAGCCTTCCAAAAGAGGGAATATGAGTAACATCCATCTGCCACATCTGCAATGGTCTAATGCCACGTGGGTTTATTCCCACGTGGGGAGCAGGTAAGAATTCGCAGCAATTCTGGCATTGAGTAACAATTTCCCTAGCCTCTTTCCTGGATAGAGCAAAACGACGGCGCAAGGTCTCAGCCGTCACATGAAAGCGCTGATGGAACTCTTTTGCTGCTTGTGCATGGGTAGACAAGGCAGCGGCCACCAGCTTTGTAGCCTTGTCCGCTAAGTCATTCCCTAAGGACATGGGACCTGGGAGTCCAGAATGTGCTCGGACATGGGTAATGAAAACAGGAAATCTCCTATTTAACAAGGCAGCTTGTATCTTCTGAAAGATGTTAGCAACTCTGCTGGAGGATCTTATTATTCCAGCTATCTCAAGGAGATTAACTGCATTAACCACATAAGAGGAATCTGATACAATATTGAGGGGTCCTGGAAAAGCCTCAAGAACCTCCAGTACTATCAGACATTCTACAACTTGAGGTGAAGTTTCATTATATTGTTTAGATATAACCCTATCCTTGACCACATAAGCTCCCATACCAGTTTTCGATCCATCAGTGTACACCACAGTCCCATCTGGGAGTGGGTCTTTAGCTGTCACTTGTGGAAACACTATAGCCTGGTTTAGGGCAAACTGTAAAATTGGATGCTTTGGAAAATGATTATCAATTTGTCCTGAAAAGGAAGTAACTAAAACTGCCCAATCACTAGATGTGGCTGCCAAGGTCTGAACTTGTGCAGCAGTATAAGGCACAATCAAGGAATCAGGATCCCTGCCAAAATGCGTAACAGCTGCTTTTATTCCGCGAAGCGCGAGCTGTGCAACAGCATCAGGGTACCAGTCAATAATCTTAGCAGGGGAAGCATTTGGATGAATCCAAAGTAATGGTCCATGTTGCCACAGGACTGCAGTTGGCAATTGAGCTGTCTTAAAAACACACAGATTAAAAGGTAGTGACTCCTCAATACGTTGTAATTGTGCTTCCTGTAAGGCCTCTTCCACCATCTGTAAGGCTCGGTGGGCGGCAGGGGTAAATTTTCTGGGTGAGGAGATATGAGGCTCACCCTCCAGGAGATCGAAGAGGGGTTTTAGATCAGCAGATGGAATTTTTAAAAAGGGCCTCAACCAATTTATATCTCCCAGAAGTTTCTGAAAATCATTTAATGTTTGTAAGTGGTCTTTGCGAATTTCTATTTTCTGAGGAACTATATTTTTGGGAGTAATCATTGAGCCCAAAAAGAGGCCTGTATCTGCAATTTGAACCTTTTCTGAGGCAATCTCTAATCCCCACTGTTTTAATTCAGCCACCAGCATGGGAAAAGCCTTTAGTAAAACATCTAACTCTTTGTGACAAATAAGAATATCGTCCATATAATGGATCATGATTAAAGATGTAAATTGCTTCCTAATTGGCTCCAAAGCCTCCTGCACATACAGCTGACATATTGTTGGGCTATTGGCCATGCCTTGCGGCAGTACCTTCCACTGAAATCTCTTGTCTGGTTCCATATGATTAAGAGAAGGGATAGTGAAGGCAAACGTTGGTCTATCCCGTGGGTAAAGTGGAATAGAGAAGAAACAATCCTTAATATCTATAATAATAAGCTTCCAATCTTGAGGAAGTGCAGAAAGCAAAGGAAGGCCTCTTTGAACAGGGCCAAAAAGATGCATCTGATTGTTAATGGCCCGCAGGTCGTGGAGTAATCTCCACTTCCCAGATTTCTTCTTAATAACAAAAATTGGTGTATTCCATGGGGAGGTAGAAGGCTCTAGATGCCCCAGCCGTTCCTGTTCTTGCACTAATCTTGTGACAGCCTCTAATTTTTCAGAGGATAGAGGCCATTGAGAGACCCATAACGGCTCCTCTTTTTTCCATGGTATGGGTCGTGAAGCCTCAACGGTCCCTAAATAAAACCCAGTCCTTTTCTACCCTGATTTCCATGTTGCGTAATGGGTTTTATTCTGCCTTGTTCTTGCCTACCCAAGCCTCTACCCTTTGTATACCCCATCTTTGCCATAATGGCTGATGCCTGGGTGGAGTATTCATTAGTTAGGGTCATGCCCATGGCTTGTAACACATCCCATCCCCATAAATTTACAGGGAGTGGCAACACATAGGGGGTAAAACATCCCTGTTTGCCCTCAGCGTTCCGCCAGGTTAAGGCTGAGGCACTGATGGCAGGAGAGGACTGGTATCCAAGACCTTGTAGAGAATGAGATGAAACAACAGTGGGCCAAGACTTCGGCCACCAATGGAGTGAAATAATGCTTTTGTCTGCTCCCGTATCCATTATCCCTTCAAATTCTTTTCCATTAATTAACAATTTTATTGTAGGTCTCTCATTTAGGGGTATAGCCAGATAGGCTGAATCACTTCCAGAAGATCCCATAGCCCTTTTTTGTAAAGTGTAGGTTTCTCCATCCCCGAGGGAGGGCAGCAACACCAGTTGTGCAATTCTATCTCCCTGCTTTATAGAAAATATACCCCGAGGGCTAGAACAGAGAACTTGAATCTCCTCTTTATGATACGGGTCAACAATCCCAGGATATATAATGAGTCCCTGTAAAGTTAAGGAGCCACGGCCCAGAATAAGCCCAATGGTGGCAGGGGGCAAAGGTCCAGGGGAATGGACTGGGACCGGTTGAACATTCATTTGGGGCATGAGTAAGAAGTCGGAGGCGGCACGCAAGTCCATTCCGGGGGTTCCTCGGAAGCCTCTACTTCCTCTTGATTGCTTTTCTGAAATCGGTTCCCATATTTCTGAGGGCCCTGGGACCATGGGCCCCGTGACCCGTTTTTTGATTGGGGTACCTTGGGTTCTTCAATAGGGGGCAGAAGCCTCCCTTTCATATCCCGGACTGACCTGCATTCACTAGCCCTATGATAACCTTTACCACAACGATGGCAAAGCTTCAGTTCTCTTGTTCTTTCAGGGGATTGACAATCTTTCTTAAGGTGCCCCATTTTCCCACAATTAAAACAAGCTTTTCGACTAGATAAATCTCTACACCTGTGCGTTTGTAAAATGGCGGCAGCTAGTCCTGCATTGGTTAGGGGTCCCCCCAGCTCCCTGCACACTCTGAGCCAATCTTGTAAACCTTTGCTTTTGCGAGGGGCGATAGCCGCTCGACATTCCTGGGTTGCTTGTTCATAGACAAGTTGCTCAATCAGGGGCATAGCTTGTTCTGAATCACCAAAGATGCGACCGGCGGCCTCGGTCATTCTGGCCACAAAGTCTGAAAATGGCTCTTGGGGTCCTTGGACAATCTTTGTAAGGTGTCCACTGGATTCTCCCCTTTTTGTGAGGGCCTTCCATGCTTTAATAGCGGCGGCCGACACCTGACCATAGACGCCCCAGATGTAGTTGGTTTGATTAAGGGCATGTTGACCCTGACCTGTCAGCATTTCAAATGTCCACTGCCTCTGATTCTCATCTTCAGCCGTGGCATTAACTCTAGCTTGCACCTGGGCTGCATCATACCAGAGAGCCTTCCATTCCATGTATTGTCCCATGTTGGGAAGCACTGCTTTCACTGTCGTCTGCCAGTCAGTGGGAGTCATGGCAAAATTAGCAAGCCTTTCCACCTGTATTGTGGTAAAGTTAGCATTGACCCCATAATTACGAACGGATTCGGCCAATTCTTTGATTTGATTGTAATCTACGGGGGTATGTACTCTTCCGCCTTCCGCATTCTCGAATACTGGAAAAGCCATTTGTATTTTTCTCCGTTCCTCTAAAGGTAAAAAGGAGTCAGTACCAGTATTCAGCCGAAGCTCATATGGCGGAGGCGCTGAGGGGCGTGAGCCCGCCGGATTTATAGGCGGTGGCCTCACATTCATTTTTGTTTTCAGCGGCCGGTGTCTATCAGGGTGATATCTTTCTTCCTCATACCGTGCCACCTCCTCCTCTAGACCACCTTCTTCGCTAGAATCCAGAGTGTCAGAATCGGAATTATCTAGCTCCAAGGCTTCTAGCTCTACCGTAGGGTATAGGCTAGATTCTGGCTTTTTCTTTTTCTTAGATTTGTTAGGGGGTGAATGATCACTCCCTTCTTTCTCTCCCCTTTCTTAACTTCTTGGGGAGGGCCTTTTTTCTTAGACATGTCTTTCCTTTTGCGAGCTCCCATTCTCTCACTCCGTTCAGTTTCTGACATGCTATCCTGAACTTCCTCTAAGGTTCCCTGACTTTCTACTATAGCAGGGTGACAGGCCTCATCCTCCAAGCAGTTTTTAACTAGCTTCCAAATGGCTTTGGTACCTAAGCTGAGATCTCCTTCTGCATGCTTCCTGTCTAGTTCTTTACCTAGCTTGTTCCATGAGGCCACAGTGAGGGACCCGGAACAAGCATACCATGGTGCCACTCTATCTACCTCCTTCACAAAATTTTGAAGTGTTCTTGGTGCAATTTTGAGATCTCTTTGTTTTAGCACAGTCTGTAGGGCAGTAACCACTGACTGTGACAATCCCATCGTGCTAGCGGCTTATCTAAAAAACGGCGCTCGACTCCTTTACCAGACTGACAGCACCGTTCTGTCAGCACCAGCCACGATGAAGAAGAAGGACAAACAGGACTAGCACCAAAGCCTCCACTGACCCGTCCCACGGTGATGACAAACTAAGGCCAAAGTCGAGAAAAGGGGTATTCAGGATAAAGCATACCTCTCTGAACTTACGTCCCTGCAGTTCTGAATCTGCCCCGTCTTCCGAGGGGTCTCCCGCGGCGCCGGTGATGTTGAAGAGTTCCCGGGTTTCGGCACCAGATGTCCCGCGCTACCGTCTCGCCAGCAAGAACGACGCAGGACACTCGGATCCTTCTGCAGTAAAGCTTTAATACATCTTGAGAGATAGATGATCAGCTTCTGAGAGGGAGACCCCAAGCTAAGAAACCCAGCCCCTTATATAAGCCTAGGAGCTCCGAGTGAGACGTGTAGAGCCGGGATTGGTGGTTTGCTCATCACCCCAGATGACGGGTGAGGCACAGCTTAAACGGTAAACTCCAACTGACAACAGATGTCAGCGCCATCTTCTAATGGTGATAGCGATAGCGAGGGCGGCTCCTCACATACAACTCTGTTTGAAAATCTGTAAGAGTAACTACTTGAAAACTAGAGATACAACACTCTGTGATAAATTACTTGTGTAGATTCTTGAAAACTAATGATATATTGCTGTATGAGTATCCACACGTGTACCTTATTAAAAACTAACAATACAACAATGTGTGAGAAAGTACATGTGTAACTTATGGAAAACTAAAGATATAACACTGTGTAAGTATCTACACGTGTAACTCATTGAAAACCAATGACACAACACAAATTAAGAATCTACCCCTGTAATTTCTTGGAAACTATCGACACAACACTGTGGGAGAATCTACATGTGTAGATTCTTGAATACAATAGTTACAACACTGTGTGAGAATCTACACGTGTAACTTATGGAAAACTAAAGATACAATACTTTGTAAGAATCTGTAAGCGTTACATCTTGAAAACTAAACGATACAACCCTGGGTGAGGAACTACACGTCTATCTTCTTGAAAACGAAAGATACAACCCTGTGAGAAACTATACGTGTTACTTCTTCAAAACTAACGATAGAACACTGTGTGGGTATCTACATGTGTAACTTCTTGGAAACTTTCGATACAAACTGTGTGATAAACTACATGCATATCTTATTGAAAACTAAGGACACAACACTGTAAGTGAATCTTAAGCGATATCTCTTGAAAACTGTTGGGGAAGTCCTGTGCATTTTTCAATAAAGCACTGTCTGGCCAATAGGGAATCTAGATATGAGAGACTAGGAGTCCAGAAGAACTCTGAGTAAGAGAAACACAAGAGTCAAGATGTAACGCCGTGGGGTAGGAAGCCCAGAACTATTCTCCGATAAGAAACATACTTAGATTAACAATTATGGGGTAATTACTTATGTCAGAGCTAGCTAGTTTATTTGGGACTGATGTGGCTCTAGAACCAGGCTGGCAGGAAGGCTTCTCTCAAGGAAAATCTTCTCTTTACAGAAAACCATCAAAACAAAACTGTGTGAGGAACTACACGTATACCTTATTGAAAACTAACTACACATAGGTGTGTGAGATTCTACACGTGTACCTTATCAAAAACTAACGATGCAATGCTGTGTAACAATCTACAGGTGTAACTTATTGAAACCTAATGATCCAAAAAATGTTTGAGATTGTACAGGTGTATCTTATTGAAAACTAATGATACAATGATGTGAGAGATTCTAAACGTGTAACTTATTGAAAACAAATGATACAACCCAGTGTGATAACCTACACTTTTAACTTCTTGGAAACTATCGATAAAACACAGTGTGAGAAACTACATGCATAATTTCTTGAAAACTAACGATATAACGCTGTGTGAGAACCTACAGTGTAACTTATTAAAAACTAATGATACAATACTGTGTGAGAATCTATAAGCAAAACTTCTATTTATGTAACTTCTTGAAATCTAATGATACTACTCTGAGTTATAAACTGAATGCATAACTTCGTGAAAACTAGTGAAATAACTCTGTTTGAGAAACTACATTATAAACTTCTGGCAAACTAACAATACAACCCTGTCTGAGAATCTACACGTGTAACTTATTGAAAACTAAGGATATAACACAGTTTAAGAATCTACCCATGTAAAATCTTATCATTATCAATACAACACTGAGTGAGAATCTACAAGCGTAATTTCTTGAAAACTAACGATACAACACTGTGTGAGGATCTACACGTGTAACTTCTTGGAAACTACTGAAACTATTGATACCACTCTGTGTGAGAAACTACATGGGTAATTTCTTGAAAAGTAATGATACAAAGCTGTGTGAGAATCCATAAGTGTAAATACTTGAAAACCAGCGATACCACACTGTGTGACAAATTTCTTGTGTAGCTTCTTGTAATCTAAGGATACAACGCTGTGTGTGATTTTACACGTGTACCTTATTGAAAACTAAGGACACAAATCTGTGTGAGAATCTACAGGTGTAATTATTGAATACTGAAGATGCAACCCTATGTAAGTATCTACAGGTGTAACTTATTGAAAACCAACGGTACAACACTGTTTAAGTATCTACCAGTGTAACATCTTGGAAACTATGGACACAACACTGTGTGAGAATCTATAAGCATAACTTCTTGAAAACTAATGACACAACACTGTGTAAGAAAGTACACATCTAACTTTTTGAAAATTAACGATACAACAATGCTTGAGAGTCTACATGTATAACTTCTTGAAAACAAACTATTTAACACTCTATGAGAAGCTTTATGTGTAAATCCTTGAAACGTAACTCTAAAGAGAAGCTTTTTCCTTGAGAGGAGGCTTCCCTCCATCCTGGTTCTAGAGCCGCATCAGTCTCTTACTGGAGAATATTCCGGGCTTCCTCCCCCATGGCGTCACCTGTTGACTCTCTGTGTTTCTCTTTCCCAGTATCCTCCTGGACTCCTAGTCCCACCAATCTAGATAACTATTGGCTCAAAATTGCTTTTTTACCAAATGTACAGTACTTCCCCCATCATCTCCTCTTTTCTGTTTAAACAAAAAGAAAGGTCTTAACTTTAACATAGTCAAATTATATATAACAGAACAATTATCAAGTAAGAACACAGTTACAACATTTTGTCTATTAACACTTAGCAAGATTTAAAGAAAATATCATCTGTCTCTTTCTTGTGGGTACAAAGTCCTAAATGTAGCTTATCTCTTATCATAACTAAGAAAAACTATTATTATAGCAATCTGTCTTCAACTCTATCAAAGACCACAGAAGGATAATATATAAACACTGGGATTGACAGAGATATCTTACTGTCTGCACACTCACCCGCAGTTCCTCTGTAACGTTGGGTCATGCATCTTTAGCCAATAAGCCACAATGTGTCTGGAACACTTCTCAGCAAAGCAGGAAATTTCAAACTGCCCATCTGCATTGGCAGTCTGTCAGTCATTTTTCTGTGTCCTGTAAAAAGTCTGGTAGACACTTCCATGAAGCAAGAACCCTGTAAGACTGAGTTTAGCAGTCACTTTCCTGTGGGTACTGCATGTCCAGGTTATACAACAACAGTCAAACAGTCTAAGCAAGAGCAGTTTCTTGCCCAAATGGCTAATCTTGCCATGTTGAAAGCAAATTCCTTAACGAGTTTCCTGGATGCCCATCTCAGACATAATTGGTGCTGACAGGAGCAGACATTTCTCATTGTCAAGAAAAAAACCGAAACCATTTTAAATGCCATTTTCTGAAAGTCTTTGAAAGGTTTGAAGTTTATCTATCTCAAAAATATTTCTGTATATCTAGAAAACCTAACTTACTAACTATAATTTCTATTATAAGTAACTATCTATAGTCTGTATTCAACTATGCATTGCATTTTAAAAGATCAGTATAAGCACAATACTTAATCAAGAGGAGAAATATACACATCACAAAATTGACCTTGAATTTGTATCAATAAATGAAAAACCATACCCGTACCATAATTCCCCTTTTTACCATTAAAAGGAGATTGTGATCATTAACCAATTATAAACAATCCCATTTAGTTGAAATAAAAGATTTATAAACAAGATGGGAATTAGGACATCGCTCATTCCAAACTGCTTCGTGCTGGAAGGGGGCGCTGTTCATACCATGGGGATCATGACAAAAGTCAGAAACCTGTAGAAGTCCGTATTTTCAGGGACTGTAAAGTTGCATCATCTTAGCTGTCTCAATTGTTGGAACACCTGGTCCACTGCTTCCGGGGGTCTTGTTTCATCATACCACAGAAGCCTGGAAGGAATCCTCAGCTTTCCATTTTCTGTAGGAACACAAATAAAAACTCGTTTTCCAAGTAACATATCCTTATACTTAAATTTTGAAGTCAAGGCATTTTTAAAAGATATAAGTTGAATTAATTCAGCAGCATTTATAATCAAATGTACTTTAGTTGTTCCTTCCTTAGCAATGAAAAAACGGAAAAACACAATAGCGTACAGTATCCAGACTCTCTGTGTATTTTCCATCTTTACGTGGCTTATTTATTTATCTATTATTACTTTATTTATTTTACTTTTATTTATTTTTCTTTGAGACAGGGTTTCTCTTTGGAAATCTGCCTGCCTCTGCCTCTGGAGTAAATCCTACCGGCTTGTGCCCCCACCGCCGGCCACTTCATTAGTATTATGAT
>NW_024435239.1:0-711 GCF_017639785.1 Mesocricetus auratus | reverse complement strand
TGAGATACTCAGATATGGGTAAGACTCATTATGTTACTAATAATTTCAGAAAACATTTTTTGAACTTTCAAGACAGAATTTCTCTGTGTAGCTTTTGTAGACCAAGCTAGTCTTTTTTTAAATTTATTTTCCAGTTTAAATTTAGATAAGAAACGAGGTTGCTTCACAAGTCAGTTCCAGGTCCCTCTCCCATTCCCTCCCCTCCTCCTGTGCCCTCCCCCCAGCCCCCCCTGTTATCCCCTCATTTCCCCAGGGAGGGTGAGGCCCTCCATGGGGGTGTGCATAGTCTGTCATTTCATATAGGGCAGGGCCTAGACCCTTCCCCAAGAGTTCAGGGTGAGAGTGCACCTCACATTGTTCTATGGGAGTCCAAAGCCCAAGCTAGTCTTTTTTTTTCCTCTGATCTTTTTTTTTCCATTTTAAATTTAGATAAGAAACAAGGTTGCTTCACAAGTCAGTTCGAGGTCCCTCTCCCTTTCCCTCCCCTCCTCCCGTGTCCTCCCCCCACCCCCCCTGTTATCCCCTCATTCCCCCAGGGAGGGTGAGGCCCTCCATGGGGGTGTCCATAGTCTGTCATTTCATATAGGGCAGGGCCTAGACCCTTCCCCAAGAGTTCAGGGTGAGAGTGCACCTCACATTGTTCTATGGGAGTCCAGAGTCCGTGTGTATACTTGGGATGCAGAGATTCACTTGCCTCTGCCTCCCAAGTGC
>NW_024435238.1:0-2113 GCF_017639785.1 Mesocricetus auratus | reverse complement strand
TTTTTTCTGCGGAATAGTACTCCATTGTGTAAATGTACCACATTTTCTCTATCCACTCTTCGGTTGGAGGACATCTAGGTTGCTTCCAAGTTCTGGCTATTACAAATAATGCTGCTATGAACATAGTGGAACAGATATCTTTGTTGTATGAATGGGCATCTTTTGGATATATGCCTAAGAGTGGAGTTGCTGGGTCTTGTGGTAGGTTTATTCCCATTTTTCTGAGGAATCTCCATACTGATTTCCAAAGTGGCTGAACCAGTTGGCACTCCCACCAGCAATGGAGGAATGTTCCCCTTTCACCACATCCTCTCCAGCATAAATTGTCGTTGGTGTTTTTGATTTTAGCCATTCTGACAGGAGTGAGATGGTATCTCAGTGTTGTTTTGATTTGCATATCCCTGATGGCTAAGGAAGTTGAGCACTTTCTCAAGTGCCTCTCAGCCATTTTAGACTCCTCTATTGAAAAATCTCTATTTAGTTCTGCAGCCCACTTTTTAGTTGGGTCCTTTGATGTTTTGGAGACTTGCTTCTTGAGTTCTTTGTAAATTTTGGAGATCAACTCTCTGTCAGATGTGGGAGTAGTGAATATTTTTCCCATTCTGTGGGCTGCCTTTTTGTCTTGCTGACTGAGTCCTTTGCCTTACAGAAGCATCTCAGTTTCAGGAGGTCCCATTTATTAATTGTTGATCTCACTGTCTGTGCTAGTGGTGTTATGTTCAGGAAGCTGTCTCCTCTACCAATTCGTCCAAGGGTACCACCCACTTTCTCTTCTAAGAGGTTCAGTGTGGCTGGACTTATGTTGAGGTCTTTGATCCATTTGGACTTAAGTTTTGTGCATGGCGATAAACATGGATCGATCCGCATTCTTCTACATGCCAGCCTCCAGTTATGCCAGCACCATTTGTTGAAGATGCTTTCTTTATTCCATTGTATATTTTTAGCTTCTTTGTCAAAGATCAGATGTTCATACGTGTGTGGGTTAATATCTGGATTTTAAATTAGATTCCATTGGTCTACCTGTCTATTTTTGTGTCAATACCAAGCTGTTTTCAGGACTATAGCTCTATAATAGAGCTTGAGGTCAGGGATGGTGATGCCTCCGGACGTTGCCTTGTTGAACAGGGTTGTTTTGGCTATCCTGGGTCTTTTGTTTTTCCACACAAAATTGATTATTGTTCTTTCATGGTCTGTGCCGGGATTTTAATGGGGATTGCATTGAATCTGTAGATTGCTTTTGGCAGGATTGCCATTTTTACAACATTGAACCTACCTATCCAAGAGCATGGGAGATCTTTCCATTTTCTGAGGGCTTCTTTAATTTCTTTCTTTAAAGATTCAATGTTCTTACGATTCAGGTCTTTCACTTGTTTGGTTAGAGTTACCCCAAGGTATTTTATGTTGTTTGTGGCAATTGTAAAGGGTGATGTTTCTCTGATTTCTTTTTCAGCCCTTTTATCATCTGTATAGAGTAGGGCTACTGATTTTCTTGAGTTGATCTTGTAGCCTGCCACTATGATGAAGGTGTTAATCAGCTGTAAGAGTTCCCTGGTAGAGATCTTTGGGCACTTAGTGTTATGAACTTCCCCCGTATCACTGCTTTCAAAGTGTCCCATAGGTTTGGGTATGTTGTGTTTTTATTATCATTGAATTCGAGGAAGTCTTTAAGTTCTTTTTTATTTCTTCTTTGACCCAGGGATGGTGCAGTTGAAACATTATTCAATTTCCATGAGTTTATAGGTTTTCTGCATTTTGTGTTGTTGTTGAATACTAATTTTAAAGCATGGTGGTGTGATAAGATGCATGGAGTTATTCCAATTTTTTGTAGCTGCTGAGGATTGATACCTTGCCAAGTATGTGGTCGACTTTTGAGAAGGTTCCATGTGGTGGTGAGAAGAAGGTATATTCTTTTTTATGTGGATGAAATGTTCTATAGATGTCTGTTAATCTCAGTTGGTTCATTACTTCTATTAGACCCTTAGCTTCTTTGTTGAGTTTCTGTCTCGTATTCCTGTCTAGTGGTAAGAGTGGTGTGTTGAAATCTCCCACTGTAACTGTCTGGGGATTTAGAAGTGATTTAAGTTCTAATAATATTTCTTTTACGAATGTGGAT
>NW_024435237.1:0-2834 GCF_017639785.1 Mesocricetus auratus | reverse complement strand
GTTAAGAGAAGCTTTTTCTTTGAGAGGAGCCTTCCCGCCCACCTGGTTCCAGATCCGCATCAGTCCCAAATAAACACACAGGAGGCTATATTCATTATGAAGCTGTTGGCCTTGCTTGTCTCTTACTGGCTAGCTCTGACTTAAGTAATTACCCCATAATTGTTAATCTAAGTATGTCTCTTACTGGAGAATAGTTCTGGGCTCCTACCCCCATGGCGGTTACATGTTGACTCTCTTGTGTTTCCCCTTCCCAGAATCCTCCTGGACTCCTAGTCCCTCCCATCTTGGTTCCCTATAGGCTCAACAGTACTTTATTGATATAAGACTTCCCCAACATCTCCTCTTTTCTGTTTAAACAAAAAGAAAGGTCTTAACTTTAACATAGTCAAATTATATATAACAGAACAGTTATCAAGTAAGAATACAGTTACAATATTTTGTCTATCAACATTTAGCAAGATTTAAAGAAAATATCATCTATCTCATTCTTGTGAGTCCAAAGTCCTATATGTAGTTTATCTCTTATCATAACTAAGGAAAACTATAATTATAACTATCTGTCTTCAACTCCATCAAAGACCACAGAAGGATAATATATAAACACTAGGATTGACAGAGGTATCTTACTGCCTGGACAGTCACCCGAAGTTCCTCTGTAACGTTGGGGCATCCATCTTCAGCCCCTAGGCCACAATGTGTCTGCAACACTTCTCAGCAAAGCAGGAAATTTCAAACTGTCCATCTGCATTGACAGTCTATCATTCATTTTTCTTTGTCCTGCAGAAAGTCTCGCAGACTCTTCCATGAAGCAGGAACCCTGTAAGACTGCGTTCAGCAGTCACTTTCCTGTGGATCCTGCATGTCCAGATTATACAACAACAGTCAGTCTAGGCAAGAGCAGTTTCTTGCCCAAATGGCTAATCTTGCCATGTTGAAAGCAAACTCCATAACGAGTTTCTTCGATGCCCATCTTCCTCTCAGACGTAATTGGTGCTGCCAGAAGCAAACATTTCTCATTGTCAAGAAAAACCCTAAACCATTTTAAATGCCATTTTCTGAAGGTCTTTGAGAGGTTTGAAGACTGTTTATGTCAAATATATTTCTGTATATCTAGAAAACCTAACTTACCTAACTATAAATTCTGACTATTATAAGTAACTATCTATAGTCTATATTTAATTATGCATTACGTTTTAAAAGATCAGTATAAGCACAATACTTAATCAAGAGGAGAAATATACACATCACAAAATTGACCTTGAATTTGTATCAATAAATGAAAAACAATACCCATACCATAATTCCCCTTATTACCATTAAAAAATATTGGCTGTGATCATTAGCCAATTATAAACAACCCCATTTAAATGAAAACAAAGATTTATAAACAGGATGGGAATTGGGACGTCGCTCATTCCAAACTGCTTCCTGCTGGAAGGGGGTGCTGTTCATACCATGGGGATCATGACAAAACTCAGAAACCTGTATAAGTCCGTATTTTCGGGGTCTGTAAAGCTGCATCATCTTAGCTGTCTCAATAGTTGGAACACCTAGTCCACTTCTTCTGGGGGTCTTGGTTCGTCAAACCACAGAAGTCTGGAAGAAATCCTCAGCTTTTTATGTTCTGTGGAAACATAAATTAAAACTCCTTTTCCAAGTAACATATCCTTATACTTAAATTTTGAGGTCAAGGCATTTTCAAAAGATAGAAGTTGGATTAATTGAGCAGCATTTATAATCAAGGGTACTTCATTAGCTGTTCCTTCCTTAGCAATGAAAAAACTGAAAAACATAATAGCGTACAGTATCCAGACTCTCTGTGTATTTTCCATCTTTACGTGGCTTATTTATTAATCTATTATTATTATTACTCAATTCCTTCCACTTTTATTTATTTTTCTCTGAGACAGGTTTTCTCTGTGGAAATCTGCCTGCCTCTGCCTCTGGAGCAATTTCTATCGGCATGCGCCACCACAGCTGGCTTCTGTATTTATATACCACTTTGTCGTTTCATTTTCTCTCTCAATCTCACGTATATTTTTAAACACACTGTAAACCTTTAGAAGTTTTGTTCATCCAAGTCTGACTTTACTGTAAATCTTTACGTTTTTCTGGCCACGTGTCTTATCTGTAAAACCACGGCTCTTTTAAACTGCTGTTTCAAGATGGCGGGCATAAGCGTGATTCCAGCTTACCGCCTCAGTCCATGCTGACCTCCAGCAAAAGCTGCCACTTCCAGCTGTACGTACACACTTTTCAATCGTTTGTAGAGTCTCTTAAAACAACCTTGCTGTTTTTTTTTCTTTTTATGCCGAGTCAGGAAGACTCCGGTAAGCAAGCCATGTGAATCTCGGCTTGTCGCTAGCAAAACAGAGCATACCTGAGAAAAATGCTGCTACCAAAATCTGTGCTTCTCTCCATTCTTCTGTTTCTAAAATTCCTTTAAAGCTTTTGTTGTTTTGCGTGGAAATTCAATCCCACTCCTGACAACCATTCTGTTAAGAGAAGCTTTTTCTTTGAGCCGCTTCGGTTTATCCACGCCAGTTGCCTGGGCTCTGCTGCTTTGTAGACCCCAAATAACACACAAGACGCTATATTAATTATGAAACTGTTGGCCTTGCTTGTCTCTTACTGGCTAGCTCTGCTTTAAGTAATTACCCCATAAGTGTTAATCTAAGTATGTCTCTTACTGGAGAATAGTTCTGGGCTCCTACCCCCATGGTGGTTACATGTTGACTCTCTTGTGTTTCCACTTCCCAGAATCCTCCTGGACTCCTAGTCCCTCCCATCTTGGTTCCCTATAGGCTCAACAGTACTTTATTGACATAAGACTT
>NW_024435236.1:0-3289 GCF_017639785.1 Mesocricetus auratus | reverse complement strand
GTTTACAGTTAAGGTACAGATATGGTTAGGGTTAGGGTTAGGGTTACGTTTAGAGTTAGGTTTAGGTTTAGGATTAGGCCTAGGGTTAGGTTTATGGTTAGGGAGAGGGTTAGGGTTAGGTTTATGATTAGGGTTAGGGTTAGGTTTAGAGTTACAGTTAGGGTTAGGGTTAGGGTTAGGGTTAGGGTTAGGGTTAGGGTTAGCCTTAGGGTTAGGGTTAGGGTTAGGGTTGGTAGGTTTACAGTTAAGGTACAGATATGGTTAGGGTTAGGGTTAGGGTTACGTTTAGAGTTAGGTTTAGGTTTAGGAATAGGCCTAGGGTTAGGTTTATGCTTAGGGAGAGGGTTAGGGTTAGGTTTAGGATTAGGGTTAGGGTTAGGGTTAGGTTTAGGGTTAGGATTAGGGTTACAGTTAAGGTATGAATAGGTTTATGGTTAGGGTTAGGGTTAGGGTTCGGGATAGGCTTAGGATTAGGTTTAGGCTTAGGGTTACAGTCCATGTACGGATAGGGTTAGGGTTAGGGTTAGGGTTAGGGAATCGAGTTAAGGTTAGGGTTAGGTTTAGGGTTATGGTTAGGGTTAGGGTTAGGTTTAGTTTTAGGGTTAGGGTTACATTTACGGTTACGGTTAGGGTTAGGTTTGGGGTTAGGGTTAGGGTTATGCTTAGGGTTAGGGTTAGGGTTTGGGTTAGGGTTAGGTTTAGCGTTAGGGTTAGGGTTAGTGTTAGGTTTAGTTTTAAGGTTAGGTTTAGGGTTAGGGTTACAGTTATCGTCCGGATAGGGTTAGGGTTAGGGTTAGGGTTAGGTTTAGGGTTAGGTTTAAGGTTAGGGTTAGGGTTAGGGATAGGGATAGGGTTAGGGTTAGGGATAGGTTTAGGATTTGGATTAGGGTTAGGGTTAAGGATAGGTTTAGGGTTATGGTTAGGGTTAGGATTAGGGTTAGGGTTAGGTTTAGGATTTGGGTTGGGTTAGTGTTAGGGTTACGGTTAGAGATAGGGGTTAGGGTTAGGGTTAGGGTTAGTGTTAGTGTTAGGGTTAGGGTTAGGGTTAGGTTGAGGGTTAGGGTTAGGTTTAGGGTTAGAATTAGGTGTTAGGGTTAGGGTTACAGTTAAGCTTATGGTTAGGGTTAGGGTTGGGGTTAGGGTTAGGGTTATGCTTAGGGTTAGGGTTATGGTTAGGTTTAGGATTAGGGTTAGGGTTAAGGTCAGCGTTAGGATTAGGGATAGGGTTAGGGTTAGAGTTACAGTTAGGGTTAGTGTTAGGGTTAGTGTTAGGTTTAGGGTCAGCCTTAGGGTTAGGGTTAGGGTTAGGGTTAGGTTTAGGTTTAAAGTTAAGGTACAGATATGGTTAGGGTTAGGGTTAGGTTTACTTTTAGGGTTATGTTAGGTTTAGGGTAGGGCTAGTGTTAGGTTTATAGTTAGGGAGAGGGTTAGGGTTAGTTTTAGGATTAGGGTTAGGGTTAGGGTTAGGGTTAGGGTTACAGTTAAAGGACAGATAGGTTTACGGTTAGGGTTAGGGATAGGGTTAGGATAAGGTTTAGGGTTAGGGTTACAGTTAACCTACAGACAGGTTTAGGGTTAGGGTTAGGGTTAGGGTTAGGGTTAGGGTTAGGGTTGGGGTTAGGGATAGGGTTCGGATTAGGTTTAGGGTTAGGGTTAGGGTTAGGGTTAGTGTTAGTGTTAGGGTTAGGGTTAAGGTTAGGATTAGGGTTAGGGTTTGGATTGGGATTAGGGTTAAGGATATGTTTAGGTTTAGGGTTACAGTCCATGTACGGATAGGGTTAGGGTTAAGCTTTTGGTTAGGGTTAGGGTTAGGGTTAGGTTTACAGTTAACTTACAGATATGGTTAGGGTTAGGGTTACGTTTAGGGTTAGGTTTAGGTTTAGGGTTAGGGTTAGGGTTAGGTTTGGGTTTAGGGTTAGGGTTACGTTTAAGGTTAGGGTTACATTCAACCTCTGGATAGGGTTAGCAATAAAGTTTGGGTTAGGTTTAGGATTTGAGTTGGGTTAGGGTTAGGGTTAGGGTTAGAGGTATGGGTTAGGGTTAGGGGTAGGGTTAGGGTTGGCGTTAGGTTTAGGGTTAGGGTTAGGGTTAGGATTAGGGTAGGGTTAGGATTACAGTTAACGTACGGATAGGGTTAGGGTTAGGGTTAGGATTAGGGTTGGGGTTAGGTTTAGTGTTAGGGTTAGGGTTAGGGTTTGGGTTAGCGTTAGGGTTAGCTTTAGGGGTTAGATTTAGGTTTAGAATTATGGTTAGAGGGTTAGGGCTAGGGTTATGGTTAGGGTTAGTTTTAGGGTTAATGTTAGTGTTAGGGTTACGGTTATGGTTAGGGTTAGAGGGTTAGGGCTAGGGCTAGGGTTAGGGTTAGGGTTAGGGTTAGTGTTAGCGTTAGGGTTAGTGTTAGTGTTAGGATTAGGGTAAGGGTTAGTGTTACGCTTATGTTTAGGGTTAGAGTTAGAGTGTTAGGGCTAGGGTTAGGGTTAGGGTTAGGGTTAGGGTTAGGGCTAGGGTTAGGGTTATGGTTATTGTTAGTGATAGGGTTAGGGTTAGTATTAGGCTTAGGTTTAGGGTTAGGGTTAGGTTTAGGGTTTGGGTTACAGTTAACGTAAGGATAGGTTTAGGGTTAGGGTTAGGGTTAAGGTTAGGGGTAGGGGTAGGGGATAGGGTTACGGTTACAGTTACCGTTAGGGTTAGGGATAGGGTGAGGGTTAGGGTTAGGGTTAGGTTTAGGGATAGTGTTAGGTTAGGGTTAGGGTTAGGTTTAGTGTTAGGGTTAGGTTTAGGTTTAGGGTTAGGGTTAGGGTTAGGATTACAGTTAACCTACGGATAGGGTTAGGTTTAGGGTTAGGTTTCAGGTTAGGGTTAGGGTTAGGGTTAAGGTTAAAGTTAAGGGTAGGGTTAGGGTAAGTGTTAGTGTTATGCTTGGGGTTAGGGTTAGAGTTAGGGTTACAGTTAAGGTACGGATAGGGTTAGGGTTAGGGTTACAGTTAGGTTTAGGTTTAGGTTTAGGGTTATGGTTAGGGTTAATGTTAGGATTAGGGTTAGCGTTAGGTTTAGTGTTATGGGCAGGGTTAGGTTTAGGGATAGGTTTAGGGTTACGGTTAGAGAGTTAAGGCTAGGGTTAAGGTCAGGGATAGGGTTAGGATTAGGGTTAGTGTTAGTGTTAGGGTTAGGGTTAAGGTTAGGGTTAGGGTTAGGGTTAGGGATAAGGATAGGGTTAGGGTTAGGGTTAGGGCTAGGGTTTGGGTTAGGGTTAGGGTTAAGGATAGGGTTAGGTTAGGGTTAGTGTTAG
>NW_024435235.1:0-1918 GCF_017639785.1 Mesocricetus auratus | reverse complement strand
CCATCCCCTCATTGTTCTGGGGGCTGCTCCTGGAATCCAGAAGACCTGGCCACACAGGAAAGACTTCAGCCCTTACAGGTCCCAACCTCTAGTGACCCCAGCTTCAGCTTCAGCTTCTTTGTCAGAATCCCCAGCTTCAGCTTCAGGAAGGAAGGGAGATCAGTGGAGAGGGAAAGACCCCACCTGCACCCACTGGAACTAGAGATGGGAAGAAGACAGAATAAGAGCACACTCAGCAATAGAAAGACCAACATGACTCCACCAGAATCTAGAGAACTAATGACAGCAAGACCCGAAAAGCACTACATAGACGAATCAGAGGAGACAGAGCTAGATTTGAACAATATGGATCCATGAATCCAGCTCTTCAGAAAGTGCTAGAAGGAAAATCTAGATGCAAGGAAGATAACTACACTCACAAAGACACAGGATATAGATAATGCCACTTTACCAAACACCAACAGAAAAACGGAGGAGATACTACACAAAATAACTCCATTACCAATAAGTCAAGCAAAAAAATCATCAATCAATGGTCATTAATATCCCTCAATGTCAATGGTCTCAACGTGCCTATAAAAAGACACAGATTATAAGAATGGATAAAAAGACCGAACCCATCCTTCTGCTGCATACAAGAAACACATCTCAACATCAAAGACAGACATTAACTCAGAGTAAAGGGTTGGGAAAAGATTTTCCAATCATATGGACCCAAGAAACAAGCGGGGGTAGCAATCCTAATATCTAACAAACTAGACTTCAAATTAAAATCAACCAAAAGAGATGAAGAAGGACGTTTCATATTCACCAAGGGAAAAGTTCATCAAGGTGAAGTCTCAATTTTGAACATCTATGCCCCAAATACAAAGGCACCCACATTTGTGAAAGAAACATAACTAAAGCTCAAATTACACATAAAATCTCACACACTAGTAGTAGGAGACTTCAACACTCTGCTATCACTGTTAGACAATCACCTTGATACTGAAATCACACAAAGACACAACTAAGAAAGAGAACTATAGACCAATTTCCCTCATGAACATCGATGCAAAGATACTCAATAAAGTAAGAGCAAACAGGATTCAAGAACACATCAGAAAACTCACCCATCATTATCAAGTAGGCTTCATCCCAGGAATGCAGGGATGTTTCAAGATTAAAAATCTATACATGTAATCAACCATATAAACAAACTACTAAAGAAAAACCAAATGATCATCTCACTAGATGCTGAAAAATCCTTTAACAAAATCCAGCACCACTTCATGATAAAGGTCCTAGAGAGATCAGTGATAACAAGAACATACCTGAATATAATAAAAGCAATATACAGTAAACCAACAGCTAACATCAAACTAAATGGAGAGAAACTCAATGCAATTCCTCTAAAATCAGGAACAAGGCAAGGCTGTCCACTCTTTCCTTATCTTTTCAATTTTGTACTTGAAGTTCTAGCTAGAACAATAAGACAACAAAAGGAGATCAAGGGAGATACAAATAGGAAAAGAAGAAGTCAAGATTTTACTATTTGTAGATATTATGATAGTTTACATAAGTGACCCAAAAAACTCTGCAAGGGAACTCCTAGAGCTGATAAAAACCTTCAGCAAAGTGGCAGATACAAGGTTAATTCAAAAAAATCAGTGGCCCTATTACATACAGATGATAAAGTGGCTGAGAAAGAAATCAGAGAAACTTCACCCTTTACAAAAGCCATAAACAGCATCAAATATCTGTGGATAATGTTAACCAAGGAAGTGAAAGACCTGTATATCAAGAACTTTGAGTCTTTAAAGAAAGAAATCAAAGAGGATACCAGAAAATGGAAAGATCTCCCATGCTCTTGGATTGGTAGGATCAACATAATGAAAATGGCAATCTTGCCAAAAGCAGTCTACACATTCAATGCAAT
>NW_024435234.1:0-876 GCF_017639785.1 Mesocricetus auratus | reverse complement strand
AAATACCTTACTCTAAGTCTGGCTTAAGTTATTTGTGTTCAATTGCACATCCTTTTTGATTTTACTATTGCCATTCCCAGACTAGAACTTTTTTTTCCTAAGTTAGTAGAGAAACTGTTTCAGATAAAATGATATTTCAGGCATATGGAAATGTAAAAATGTGGAAGAAGTAGCTGGAGTGATGAAATGTTTTTAAATGTAACAAAACCGTCAATGACACTTAATTTGACAGTGCTGAGTCACATATATATTCCATATCAGAAATAAAAAACCTAAGAAATATTCATTGATATTTATACTAGCAAGGCTATGGAATTTCAAAGGCCAAGAGGATAATTCAAAGTCATAAAACTAAGTAAGGAAGTTGGGGTGCTTGTGGGAGGATTCTCACTTACCCATATGTAAAGGAATATAAATTTGTATCATTGTTATTTTAACAATGAATAACACAAAACAAAGCTTGTTTGTGGCCATAATGGAGACTTTTCTATTGCTGGCATTGAGACCACCATGCTTTACATTGATCATACTCCTTAATATGAAAAATCCAGCAAAAGCATCCCTGAGAACTTTTGAGTCAGCCTCAGAATGACTTCCTGAGACAGGTAAGGCAGGTCTTATCTTCTTTAGATGCAAGGAACCTGAGACAAATATGACTCCAGAAATGCATATTAATTTGCTATGAGTCAAAAAAAATCAATACGATAAGAACCTGAGTTGTGGGGCTGAAAATCCTTACTCCTCAAAAGTAAAGTAAATCAACTCTGCCATGTCGAATGCACATCTCTTAAATTCTTGAAGTCTGAAATAATTTGGACCTTTATATACCCAAAAATTTAATGAATATCATCCTGAAAGTCTAAATGACTGTTCACA
>NW_024435233.1:0-2358 GCF_017639785.1 Mesocricetus auratus | reverse complement strand
CTAGTTTTCAATAAGTTGCACCTGTAGAATCTCACACAGCGTTGTTTTGTTAGTTTTCAATAAGGTACATGTGTACATTCTCACACAGCATTGTATCATTTGTTTTCAATAAGGTACACGTGGAGAATCTCACACATCGTTTGATAGTTAGTTTTCAATAAGGTATACGTGTAGAATCTCAGGAAAAAAGGGAAAAAGATCAGGAAAAAAGGGAACCCTGAGAATTTGGGAGGGTATACAAGACTATGGTTTTTACATTCAGGGATTTATATTCATGATTGAGAACAAGTTAAAAATGATTACAAAGGGATCTTCAGAAAGAAGGACCAGAATGTTTTCCATTTGCCCTTTCCCACTTTGGATATTAGTGAAAGATGCCCCATGAAGAGATAGTGCTAAACTGTTCTACTAGTGATTGGTTACCATTATGCTGTGACATATTAAAAGGAGTGGGTACAGCTGTAGCTCCAGATAGTAACCCAGAACTTCTCAAATGGAGAGATGATGAGGGGCACACAGAACTTCTTCTCACTCTCAACCAGTTATTACTACTCATCCAGTTGCTTTAAGAACTTCTGTTACCATTAAATTGGAAAATTGGACAGGACTGGGTCATTTTTATCTATGGCCATTGTGATTAAGCCTCCGACTATATGGCCTACTCCAAGCACAGGTAAGTAGACAAGTGGCCCATATCTAAAATAAAATTGGAAGCTGCACATCAGCTGGTACAAGAGCAATTGGAGGCCAGACATATAGAACTTTCCACCTCCCTTAGGAACACACCTAATTTATTATCAGAAAAAGATAGGAAAATGGCTTCTATTACAGGATTTGACATATGTCAGTAAAACTGTGATGGTCATTGTTGCTGCACAACCAGTTTTACCCACACCAGTAGGAATTATAAATTTTTAAATCTTTGGCGATGCACCTGATGGTATTGTTACCCACTGAAAGTCGTCTCGAACTGCCTAGCTACAACAGAATATTTACAGTTGGAAATGGAAAGATGGTGAAGTCCATGAGGGCCTTTGTAAACCTTTTGTTTTAACTCATGGATTGGATGCAGCTGTTCTGTCACAAGAAATTTCAATTAAGGAATTTTCATTTCCCTCAAATTTTTAAGGAAATTTTTCATTTCCTACTTAAGGGCTCCTATCAACTTCATAAAGTAGTTGTTAAGGTTGTTTTATTCTACTTCAAATGTGTTGGACAGTTCAGGTAATACAGTTGTAAAATTATTAATTTCTGCTGATGCCACATTGTCCACCATAGTATTTTATATGTTCTTGTATTGTCATTTACCCATCTGTGTTTAGGATTATTATAGTTATGAGTGGTTTTTTTGCGTTATCTTTGTTGGGTGAGTGGTTTGTTCCTCTATAATCTGTTTAATTAATTGCCTTCTGGATTGAGAGGCATTGGTGAGTGCCAATAATTCCATGCTTAGTAGTGTTTTCTCAGCTGACATTCGTGGAGAGTTGAGTTCTAAATTCCAGCTTATGCTTATGTGTTGTATGTGGAATTTGGAGTCTGCTGTTCTTCTGAGTGGAGTGGGATGTACATGCACCTGTGGAACTGCAGGAGATTCAGTGGAGGGCTGGCAATGGGGAGGATGAAGAAATGGTTGGGTGTCTTAGTGGTTTTATTGCTACAAAGTGTCAGCATAACCACAGCCACTATTTTACAGGAAATATTTAATGGCATTGTCTTTCCTATTTTGTTATTTTTAACTTGTGGCTTTCTTTTTTGTTATTTATTTATTTATTATTATATATTTTTAACTTTAAATTTAGATTAGAACCAAGGTTGCTTCACAAGTCAGTTCCAGGTCCCTCTTCCTTTACCTCCCCTCCTCCCATACCCTCCCCCCAATCCCCCCATTATCTCCTCATTTCCCCATGGAGGGTGAGCCCCTCCATGGGGGTGTCCATAGTCTGTCATTTCATCCAGCAGGGCCTAGACCCTCCCCCAAGAGTTCAGGGTGAGAGTGCATCTCACATTGATGTATGGGAGTCCAAAGTCTGTGTGTATACTCGGGATGAGTTCTGATCTACTGCTGAAGGCTCAATAGATTACCTAGGCCTCCTCACTGAAACCCACATTCAGGGGGTCTTGATCAGTCCCATGCTGGATTCCCAGACTGATGCCTGGGATTCAAAAGTTAACCTTTGTCAAGTCAGCTGTTTCTGGGGGTTAAACCAGCCCAGTCTTAATCCCTTTGGTCATCAGTCCTCCCTCTCTGTCACTGGCTTTCTTGAGTTCAGATAAGTCCTTAGCCATGGGAGTGTGCCTCTTCTTCCATCAGCCACTGAATGAAGGTTCTATTTCTTAATTACAGTTTCAGAGATTCGA
>NW_024435232.1:0-2396 GCF_017639785.1 Mesocricetus auratus | reverse complement strand
TGGATTCTTCAATAGGGGGCAGAAGCCTCCCTTTACATCCCGGACTGACCTGCATTCGCTAGCCCTATGATAACCTTTACCACAACGATAGCAAAGCTTCGATTCTCTTGTTCTTTCAGGGGCTTGACAATCTTTCTTAAGGTGCCCCATTCTCCCACAATTAAAACAAGCTTTTCGATTAGATAAATCTCTATACCTGTGCGTTTGTAAAATGGCGGCAGCTAGTCCTGCATTGGTTAGGGTCCCCCCAGCTCCCTGCACACTCTGAGCCAATCTTGTAAACCTTTGCTTTTGCGAGGGGCGATAGCCGCCGACATTCCTGGGTTGCTTGTTCATAGACAAGTTGCTCAATCAGGGGCATAGCTTGTTCTGAATCACCAAAGATGCGACTGGCGGCCTCTGTCATTCTGGCCACAAAGTCTGAAAATGGCTCTTGGGGTCCTTGGACAATCTTTGTAAGGTGTCCACTGGACTCTCCCCTTTTGTGAGGGCCTTCCATGCTTTAATAGCGGCGGCCGACACCTGACCATAGACGCCCCAGATGTAGTTGGTTTGATTAAGGGCATGTTGACCCTGACCTGTCAGCATTTCAAATGTCCACTGCCTCTGATTCTCATCTTCAGCCGTGGCATTAACTCTAGCTTGTGCCTGGGCTGCATCATACCAGAGAGCCTTCCATTCCATGTATTGTCCCATGTTGGGAAGCACTGCTTTCACTGTCGTTTGCCAGTCAGTGGGAGTCATGGCAAAATTAGCAAGCCTTTCCACCTGTAATGTGGTAAAGTTAGCATTGACCCCATAATTACGAACGGATTCGGCCAATTCTTTAATTTGATTGTAATCTACGGGGGTATGTACTCTTCCGCCTTCCACATTCTCGAATACTGGAAAAGCCATTTGTATTTTTCTCCGTTCCTCTAAAGGTAAAAAGGAGTCAGTACCAGTATTCAGCCGAAGCTCATATGGCGGAGGCGCTGAGGGGCGTGAGCCCGCCGGATTTATAGGCGGTGGCCTCACATTCATTTTTGTTTTCAGTGGCCGGTGTCTATCAGGGTGATATCTTTTTTCCTCATACCGTGCCACCTCCTCCTCTAGACCACCTTCTTCGCTAGAATCCAGAGTGTCAGAATCAGAATTATCTAGCTCCAAGGCTTCTAGCTCTACTGCAGGGTATAGACTAGATTCTGGCTTTTTCTTTTTCTTAGATTTGTTAAGGGGTGAATGATAACTCCCTTCTTTCTCTCCCCTTTCTTAACTTCCTGGGGAGGGCCTTTTTTCTTAGACATGTCTTTTCTTTTGCGAGCTCCCATTCTCTCACTCCGTTCAGTTTCTGACATGCTATCCTGAACTTCCTCTAAGGTTCCCTGACTTTCTATTATAGCAGGGTGACAGGCCTCATCCTCCAAGCAGTTTTTAACTAGCTTCCAAATGGCTTTGGTACCTAAGCAGAGATCTCCTTCTGCATGCTTCCTGTCTAGTTCTTTACCTAGCTTGTTCCATGAGGCCACAGTGAGGGACCCGGAACAAGCATACCATGGTGCCACTCTATCTACCTCCTTCACAAAATTTTGAAGTGTTCGTGGTGCAATTTTAAGATCTCTTTGTTTTAGCACAGTCTGTAAGGCTGTAACCACTGACTGTGACGACCCCATCGCGCTGACAGCTTATCTAAAAACGCGCTCAACTCCGTTACCAGACTGACAGCACCAGACTGACAGCACCAGACTGACAGCACCAGACTGACAGCGCCAGATGGACAGCGCCAGATGGACAGCGCCAGACGGACAGCGCCGCTCTGTCAGCACCAGCCACGATGAAGGAGAAGGACAAACAGGACTAGCACCAAAGCCTCCACTGACCCGTCCCACGGTGATGACAAACTAAGGCCAAAGTCGAGAAAAGGGTTGTTCAGGATAAAGCATACCTCTCTGAACCTACGTCCCTGCAGTTCTGAATCCGCCCCGTCTTCCGAGGGGTCTCCCGCGGCGCCGGCGATGTTGAAGAGTTCCCGGGTTTCGGCACCAGATGTCCCGCGCTACCGTCTCGCCAGCAAGAACGACGCAGAACACTCGGATCCTTCTGCAGTAAAGCTTTAATGCATCTTGAGAGATAGATGATCAGCTTCTTAGAGGGAGACCCCAAGCTAAGAAACCCAGCCCCTTATATAAGCCTAGGAGCTCCGAGTGAGATGTGTAGAGCCGGGATTGGTGGTTTGCACATCACCCCAGATGACGTCACGGGAGAGGCACAGTTTAAACGGTTAACTCCAACTGACAGCGACAGTTAACTCCAACTGACAGCGACAGTTAACTCCAACTGACAGCGACAGTTAACTCCAACTGACAGTGGATGTCAGCGCCATCTTCTAACGGCAATAGCGATAGCGAGGGCGGCTC
>NW_024435231.1:0-793 GCF_017639785.1 Mesocricetus auratus | reverse complement strand
CTCGAACTTCCAGGCCGCTCCTAGCATCCAGAAAACCCACCCACACAGGAAAGACATCAGCCCATCTAGGCCGCCAACTTGGGTGATCCCAGCTAGGTGAGCTGGGGTCTCTGTGGGGTCTCTCACCATCCTCCATCTGATCCCCATCCACTGGATCTTCTGGGCTGATCCTGGCATCCAGAAGACCTGCCCACACAAGAAAGACATCAGCCCTTCCACGCCCCAAACTCTGGTGATCCCAGTCAGCTTCAGGATGGAAGGAGACCAGTGGAGAGAGAAAGACCGCACCAGCACCCACTGGAAGAAGAAATGGGAAGAAAACAGAATATAGCTCACTCAGCAGTCAAAAGAACAACATGACTCCACAAGAACTAGGGAACCAACACACTAAATAGATGAAACAGAGGAGACAGACCTTAAAAATCATTTTATGAATATGATAGAGACCCTCAAATTAGAAACGAGGAAATCCCTTAAAGAAATAGAGGAAAAACAAACAAGAAATCCATGAAATGGGGGAAAAATCAAGAAATAAACAAATCTCTCAAAGAATCTACAGAGTACCAAGAAAAAACAACCAAAAAATGAAGGAAACAACTCAAACAGTTGAAGGATTGAAAGCTGAAATAGAAAAAATAAAGAAAACACAGAATGAGGGGAAGCTGGAAATAGAGAACCTGGGTAAACAATCAGGAACTACAGATGTAAGTATCACCAATAGAATACAAGAGATAGAAGAGAGAATCTCAGGTGTTGAAGACTCGTTAGAGGATAGACAGTCGTCAACCAAATA
>NW_024435230.1:0-14062 GCF_017639785.1 Mesocricetus auratus | reverse complement strand
GAATCCTTCCCAGAAAAGTCTCTACAAAGATGTGATCCTGGAGACCTTCAGCAACCTCTCTGCCATAGGTGAGACTGAATTTTCCTTCATGATTTAAAATAAGGGGAAGTCTGTTTCTTTGTTGTTGATGATCTTCAGTAATTTTGATTGAGAAAAGGGAAACTTAGGTGAATAAGTTGTAGTTCTAATGTTCATTGACAATTTTACCTTAAATTTGATGATATTTCCTTTCATATTTCATGTATTTTCTGGTACTGTATTTTAGGCAACAAGTGGGAAGACCATAATATTGAAGAACATTGTAACAATTCTAGAAGAAATACAAGGTAATTTTCATGTGCAAGCTCATGATAATTTGTATTACACCCCATCGAGATCTGTGCTGTAGAAATGCCAATCCTTTTAGTTTCATACCTCTCAGATATTTTAAACAATATACACATTGAATAGGTGATATGTTTATGTCCAAGAACTTTTAAGGAATAAGTTTTCTATAGTGAAGCAGTCATTACTCATATGTTTGTAACTTTGTTAATATATTTAAAGGGTCAGAATGTGAGATTCAAGAAGGTTGTTTTGGAGGAATCTTACTCCCAATATGACCTGTCTCTGAGGAAAAGAAAGCCAAATTGTGGAAATGAAATATGCAAACAATATATTTGTTATTCTTTCTTTAGTAAGATTATATTGTCCAGAGGGGCAGTAGTAGTACATGCCTTTAATTTCACCACACAGGAGGCATAGGCAGCTGGATCTCTGTGAGTTGGAGGCTAGCATGGTCTACAGAGTGTATTCTAGGACAGAATCCAAAGCTTCACAGAGAATCCTATCTCAAAATAAAAACCATGAAAAAAATGAATATCAAGCTATGTGAGCATAGAATATGGAAAGAAGCAATGTGGCCCCCATCACTCTCTGTATAACTAGAAAATATGAATGTTATTAGTAGTTCCTCACCTTGAGTGTTAAATGTGATGCAATATTACATTTAATTGGATTTCCAACTTTCTTGGGAAGACATAAATGAACTCACACTGCAGAAAAGTTCTTGAGTCTTGGAATGGGTAAATATATTCATTTGTCCTGGTATATTCAGCCAATGAAATATAATTCAATATACAGGAAAACTAATGAATGCAGTAAGTATGACAAAGCTCTGAGTTCATCCAGTTCTTCTCAGATATGTGAGAAATCTCACATGAATAAGATGCAATACATGTTGGCCATAAAAGGAAGTTTCTAACTCTCTATCACATGTATCTTTATAGCCAGAAAGCAACCCCTCATGAATGGAAGCATGATGAATATAAACCTTAAGTACTGATTCATCTTTACACTTAGGCAAAATTTTAAATTCAGTGTATATAGACACCACAATTCATGAGTATAGTGGAAGTGATAAAGCTTTTTCATATGCTAATTCTCTTTGCAGGAATGAGCCAAGCCATATAGGAGAGAAACCCTGTGAATACACACATTGTGTTAAAACCTTTGTGTGTTGCAGGCATCCTCAAAGACATGAAAACATTCATACTGGAGAGAAACCATATGAATGTCTTCAAAATGGTAGAGTCTTTGCATGTCACACTTGTCTCAAACTCCATAAAATAACAGGTGCTTGAGAGACAGCCCATGAATATAATCAACATGGTAAAGCTTTTTCTCAACACAGCAGTTTTATAAGTCATAAAACAACCCATATTAGAGACAAAACTTATGAATCCAATCAGTGTGTTAAAGCTTATTCATATGTCCTGAGTCTTTAATATCATAAAAGAACACCCACTGGAGTAAACCATATGAATGTAGTCAGTGTGGCAAAGCTTTTGTAAGTCATAGTGTTCTTAAAAGACCTATAAGAACACACACTGAAGAAAGACCCTACAACTGCAATCAATGTGGTAAAGCTTTTTCACAGGTCAGTCATCTTCAAGCACATCAAAGAACACATACTGGAGAGAAACCCTATGAATGTTATCACTGTGGTAAAGCTTTAGCAAGCCAGAGTAACCTTCAAAGACATAAAAGATCACACACGTGAGAAAAACCCCATGCTTGTAATAACTGTGGCAAAGCCTATGCAAGTCATAGTGAGATTAGAAGACACATAAGAACACACACTGGAGAGAAACCCTATGTATGTAATCAATGCGGTAAAGCCTATCACATGTCAGAAGTCTTCAATATCATAAAAGAACACATATGGGAGAGAAACCATATGAATGCAGTCAATGTGGTAAAGCCTTTTCACATGCCAATGGTCTCAAATATCATAAAAGAACACACACTGGAGAGAAACTGTAGGAAGGTAATCAATGTGGTAAAGCCTATTCACATGTCAGGAGTCTTCAATATCATAAAAGAACACGTACCCAAGACTGACCGTGTGAATGAAACCAATGTGGTAAAGCCTTTGTAAGAAATCACACTGCCAAGAAACCCCTTAATTGTAAGCAGTGTGGTAAAGCTGTGCACTCTACATAACTCAATAATCTGTGAGATCCTAAAAAATTTAATACTGAAGGAAATCTTGGTATAAAGGTTTTGGTAAGATGTTCAATGAACACACATTTAGTTACACATGATTCTTCAGTGCAAAACTTCTGACAAGTGTCACCAATATGCTCAAACATTGTGTTGTCTCTGTTGTGTTTGCACCTGCAAACTCATATGTACAAATGTCCTATATGTTCACTGATAAAGTAACCCTTTTTGTTTTCACGCTTTTCTTTAATTGCAGAAAAAAACTCATTCAGATCACTTGATTTCTCTAAGTTCAATCCTATGTGCTTGGTTTCTGTTCAATGAACCAATGTATGATGAAGGGAAACTGTTAAGGCTTTAAATGCCTCAATGACTGGGATGCAATAATGAGTGTGTACAAGAGAAAAATCTTCACATGTGATCATCTGTTTGGTTAGAGAATTGATTGGGTTTAATTATGTGAGGTCAATGTTTGGGTTTGTGATGGGTCATGCGAGTTCCCAAGAAGGGTAGACCCTTGTGTTTTTCTGTAGCAGACTACATAAAGTTCTCAAAACCCTGACCTAGTGTCTGGCAATGAACTTGTAATAATTTTTCTCATCCTTATCTCTAATCCTGTTCATATTTTAAACCCTTTTTTGAAACTGCTTTATACAAGGTAATGGGGAAGAAGCCATGGAAGAGAAATCGATATACATGTAAACAATTTGGTAGATACTTTAGAGTTCATACTTGTGTTCATCTTCAATAAAATGTTTTTTCATGTGAAGACAGAGAAATGGAGAGAGAGGGAGAGAGAAGAATAATCAGGGAGAGACAGAGATGAGTAAGAGAATCAAAGAGGTATAAAAGAGAAAGAGAGAGACAGTGAGGGAGACAGAGATGGAGAGAGAGGGAGAAGTGAGAGAGAAATAGAGAGAGTGGGATAGAGGAGAGAGATGGAGAGTAGAGAGAGAGAGAAAGAGAGAGGAGAGATACAGAGTTAGGAGAGAGAGATTGAGACAGAGAAAGACGGAGTCTCAACTTCTCCTTCTCTGGGTCAGATACACAGAACCCAAGGCACAGCACAATAGACTCCAGCAGATCACCCCCATCTGACTGATGGGTCCACTAAAGGTTCTGATTGGCTTCTGAGTCCAGAGTGACAGGACAAGGGGAACAGAGGAGACACAGCACAGTGGTGAAACCTGAGCAAGAATTCCTGTGTGCGCTGGGTGGTGGTGGCGTATGCCTTTAATCCCAGCACACGGAGGCAGGCAGATCTCTGTGAGTTCGAGGCCAGGCTGGACCGACAGCCTCCAAAACAATACAGAGAAACCCTGTCTCATAAAACCAAAAAAAAAGAAAGAAAGAAAGAATTTCTGTGTGGACCCAGGGGAACAGAAAACCAGAAACCATGAGGTGAATCCTGAGGTGTGATCTATTACAACTGCTTGTGTGTGGAGCCAGCAACAGTTGTCTTTTAGGGACAGAGTGTGGACTGATGTGACCCCAGATGAGGGCCCACCCTTGACACCTTGAGGGAAGAGTTTGGAACAGGGATACTGAACATTCCAACCTCTTTGCATAAGTATAGGAGCTGGTAGGACGTCTATATCATGAACCCACACTCCAAGGGAATATGGGCGATGTCATAAATCTGACTTCTTCCTGGTGCCAAGGGATGATGTGGGTGGTGGGGACTCAGGACTTGGTGGGTGCACATTCAGCAGGAAGTATGGGTCGAGATGTGTTCCCTTAGCTGCCATCCTGTAGACATCAGGCATTGGTTCCTTGAGGAGGCAGAGAATGCAGGTTGGGTTATCCTCCCGCCATATCAGGAAGGTGCTGGTGGAGAGAGGCTGCTACAAGTCCAGTCTGTGTCCAGCAGCACCATTCTAAACCCCACCCTCAGAGTGCCAAGGGCAGGCCCTTCCCTGGAGTCACCTCAGTTCAGACTCAGTAATTAAATAGCCAGCCATTGACCCCCAGAGAATGGGAAAGGGACAAGGGCTCCTGAGCAAATAGGGAGCATTGGGGGATCAAAGAGCATTAGGAGAAAGAGAAGGGGAGAAGAGGAGGGGGGAGGAGGATATGAGAGACAGGAAGGTTGAATTGGGGGAAGAATAAACAAGGACATCGAGAAAAGAGAGACCACAGTGGAGGGAGCCATTATAGGTTTAAAGAGAAATATTGCACTAGAGAAATGTCTAGAGATCCACAAGGATGACCCCAACTAAGAATCTAAGCCACAGTGGAGAGGCTACCTTAAATGCAGCTCCCCTATAGTGAGATTGATGATTACCTTAAATGCCACTCTAGAGCCTTCATCCAGTAGCTGACAGAAGCAGAGGCAGACACCCACAACTAAACACTGAACTGAACTGGAATGCAGTTGCAGAGTGGTAGGAGTGATGAGAAAAGGCATCAAGACCAGGCTGGGGAAACCACAGAGACAGCTGACCTGCACAAGGAGGAGCTCATGGACCCCAGACTGACAGCTGGGAAACCAGCATAGGATGAAACCAGGCCCCCTGAATGTGGGTGTCTGTTAGGAGACCTGGGCAGTCTATGGGGCCTCTGGGAGTGAAATCGGTATGTATCCCTTGTGCATGAAAGGAATTTGGGAGCACATTTCCCATGGAGTGATACTCTCTTTGCCTAGATATATGGTGAAGGGCTAATTTAAATAAAATTTATGAAAGCATAGGAAAGAAGGGGGTGTTAAATACCTGATCTAACAATTGCTGATGCCATAGCCCTGATGTACTGAAGCTTCAGGGAACATTATAGACACTGTCCTGAACCAGTCATGGTTTCCCTTTGGTCGGTGGTCCTCCCACTATACTCCATTGACCATATTCTTCTTGAATGACTTTGAAACCTTGAAATTCCTTCCTCCACTTTGTAAATGAAGATGAAGGTGGCTTCATCTTTACTTAGTGAGGCATTAGAATGATGGTATGAATAACATGAGGAGTTCTGCTAGACTTAAGGTTGACTTATCTCAGTGAGTCTGGGTTTCACCCTCTGCAGAAAAGGCCAAAAGTTGTCCCTGGTCCTTTGATGAGTTATAACAGACTCCATGATAAGGAAAATAATATTTCTCAGAGTTGGAAGCCAGTGGACATTAAGGCAGAAACTCTGCCTTTGATGGGCACCTTCTTCTGTTACTGGAGTTTGGACCAGAGCCTGTGTCCTGGCCGCCCTAACGACCCAGGCTCAGTCATTCACCCTCAGGCAGCCATTTAAATGAACCAATTTATCAAGTGACACACCTACCTATAATGCTGGCACTCGGGAGTCAAGATGGGCAGATTTCTCTGGTATCCAGGACAGCATATTCTATAGTGTGAGTTCTAGGTCAGACAGGGAGTCACAGTAATGCTATTCTTAAAAAGAATAAAAGAATAATAACACAAAATGTAAAATGACAAAATTAATAAAATCTAAAACTTATTTATTCATTTTGTCTAATTTGGAACAATAAAGACAACACGGTGAATAATCCATCACTGGAATGCTAACAGGCTGAGATAGAAGGCAAATGTATGCAAACCTAAATAATCTAATAAAAAAATGAAAGCATTTTCCCCATCTCTAAAACACCCCCACATTCTCAGTTACTTTTTATCATATAATATAGTCAGATAAAGGTAAATATTTCTCCAATGGAGTCATTCTCATTTGGAAGACTCAAGTCTTTTCCCACAATGAGATTTCCCAGGAAAACAGATTTTTTTTGGTTTCTTTGGGAGGACAGGTTTTCTCTCTATTGTTTTGGAGTTGTCCTGGAACTTGCTCTGTAGACTAGTATGTTCTCAAACTCACAGATATCCCCCTGACTCTGCCTCCCAAATACTGGGATTAAAGGTGTGCACAACCAACACTCCGCAGGAATGTAGAATTTTATGGGTTTCAATAGGCAGAGGTCAAAAGTAGACCCCATGAAGATGACTTACAGTCTCCACATTACTGTCATGGTCTAAAGGTCTGTAATTACATTACAGACTCACACATATAATGGAAATTATTTTGTTTTATTTTGAATAAATCTCTTTGCCATGATATTATAAATTCTCTCTGGATAATCCCTTTGAAGGTAGTACTTCAAGATGCAGTGAATCTTAGGAAAATAATGGGAACATGAAGAAGCATGGGATTTGAAATAATAACTATTTGTAAACATATCCATAGCATATGAAGCTATGTTGTGAAATAATGTCAGGGGCCACATGGTGACCATTGCTGCTTGACAAAGTTCCAGCATTTCAACATTGCCGACCAACCTCACTTCTCCAGCACCTGCAGAGGCAGGCAGATCTCCATGAGCTCCATGTCAGACTGGAATAATGAGTTCCAGGACAGTCAAAGCCACACAGAGAAACCCTGTATGGAAAAGTTGTTGAGATCCATCTTTATCTGCTTGTTGGCAGTGCACATATTTAAGACCAGCACTCAGGAGGCAGAGGCAGTCGGATTTTCTAAGTTTGAGATCAGCCAGGTCCATAGAATGAGTTCCAGGGCTACACAGATAAACCCTGTATCAAAAACACCAAATAAAACAAAACCCATAAAGAATAAGATACATCATTAGTGTGGATCGAGCCATCTGGTGGTAGCCTGCATATAAAGGACATTGGAAGAGGAAGCTCTCTCTCTCTTTGGCTGCTTACGCTGGTTCTGGGTACCAAGTTCATTCCTTTCCTAGCATTAGACCCTACTTCTTTGGAGTTTTGGAGTATGATGAAGACTACCTGAGACATCCAGCTTAACGAACTAAACAACTACTGGACTCTTCAACTTTCAAATGGTAGGCAGCCGTTGTTGGACTACCTGGACCACAGCTTGTGAGACACTTTAATAAATCCTCTTTCTACACTCATGGAAAGATTCATGTCACCACCATTCCAGTTCGTGAAGAGAACCTTGAGTAATGCTTTTGGGTTTTTCTATAGCAAGTGCCATAGGAATGCATATCTCTGCTCATCTTGAATAGGTTTTGTCTGGTGTGGAAGGCAGAGTCCACAACAATTGTGCTTTGTCTTCAAATCACACTGCAACCCCATGGGAGGTGCTCTTGTCACTTAGGCCTCACTAGTCAATCAGGCTCCTAGGTGACCTGCCAGTCAGAAGTGGTTCAGGGCCCTTCCTTCTACTGGCTTCATGATTGGCTTTGAAGAAAAGCTGATTCCAGTTGTTTCATGTGCTGTGCTTTGAGCAAGGGCAAACTGCAAAACTGCAACATGGTGAGTGAGGAAATGCTTTCCCCAGTCAGAGAGTGGCAGATGGTGAGGTGTTGGGGCCGGTGTGGTGGGCATTCCCTGGTTAAGGGTGGGAACCTGCAACCACAATGCCTATCCTGCAAGGTTCCATGCAGTCCTTGAAATACCCAGGAACCAGAGGCTGTGTCAGTAATTATCGTGAGATAACCTGTGTTCCCCTTGTGCTGCATTGTGTGAGTGGCCTTCTCCTGAGTTTGCCCATTGTATAATACTTTCTGATGACTTTCTAAAAGTATCCTATTTTCCTCCATTTCCCCCTGGGAGCTATTCCCATATTTTTCTTCTTGTTTTTTTTTTGAGACATGGTTTCTCTGCAGTTTTGGAGGCTGTCCTGGAATTAGCTCTTGTAGACAAGGCTTGTCTCAAATACACTGAGATCTTCCTGCCTTTGCCTCCCAAGTACTGGTATTAAAGGTATGTGCTACCACCGCCTGGCTCTATGTCTCTTAAGAAGCTTACTTAGAATAAGACATAGCTTAAGAAAGTACTCCCTGACCCAGTGTTTATCTTTTCTTTGTTCTACCTCTCCTATCTTTCTCAATCATCTGACACTTCTACAGAGGACCTGCCAGTAAAGAATGACCTGCTGTTTCATGTTACTTTTATAAAATGAAATAAATATGAAAATCTCTTTTCTGTTGAAGTCTTTCATTTGTCTAACTAGCCTGACTTGCAGATTCTGGTCACTAGTTATATTCTTCAGCATGTAAGCTGGACCTGACCCTAAAAGAACTTAAAAGTTGACAACATATATGGAATGCAATATGTGTTTTAGGAGTCACCCAGTGGTAGTACAAGACTTTAATATCAGCTGTGAGTCTGAGGCCAGCCTGTTCCACAGAGCTAGTTCCAAGACAACTAGGACTACACAGGGAAACTAACTCAGAGAACAAAAAAAACTATTTTAGGCTCTCTCCTATTTGAGCATTAGTCAGAGATGAATGCATCCTCCCATTACAGAGATTTTACTTTATTAATAACTTAAGTCTGTAGAGTTATTCTCATTTGAAAGGCACATTAATTCTAGAGCAGCTGTACTTCCAGCCTTTTGGAAAAAGGTTTCTGAGATAAGCTCTCTTATGCTGACACAGGTGGCCTTGATGCTACTCTGTTGCTTTCCTGGGCACCATGCTGTTCTCTTGGTTACTCCATGTTAAATTAAGTGAGTGTATGACCTCAGAGTTTTGAAATCTTCCATTTATATCATGTAGTTGAAGGTCCATTGCAGTCACAGGAAAAGGATTTGCATGTGGTGCATGATTTCTGCCTTCACAACAGAATATAAAGAAGAGTTTATTGAGATCACTGCAAGGGGGAAATGGTAGGAAACCAGCTGCTTGAGTCACCATCATGAAAAAGGACCTGACTGTGGCAATGAGATAGTTTGAATGTAATTGGCACTAAAATCTCATAGGGAGTGGCACTACTAGAAGGTGTGACTTTGTTGCAGTGGGTTTGGCATTTCTGGAAGAAGTGTATGATCACTAGTGATGGGGTGTGTGGTTTCCTTTGCTCTGGATATGGTCAAGCGCATCAGTCAACTTCCTGTGTCCTGCACATCAAGATGTAGGCAGCACCACATTATCCTTTACATCATGCTCCCCATAATGATGATAATTGACTGAACCTCTGAATCTGTGTGTGAGCCTCGCCAATTAAAAGTTTTCTTTATAAGAGTTGTGGTGCTTATGGTGTTTATTCACAGCAATAAAAACCCTAAGACTGGCAGATTCAGTGATTTTCTTCTTTAAATTCCCAGGATGTATGAATTCAGGTCATGCAAATTAAGACAGAGCAGATTGGTGGGTTCACATTTTGGGAAGGTTATATTGATCTCAGGAGTGGCCTCAGGCTATGTGGCTGACAATTGCATTGAATCGAGCTAATCCTGCCTCTGCTACTCAGAGCTGGTAAGGTACTCCTGCTATTCCTTCAAGAGAGGGCTTTGACTGGTCATTGAGAAGGAAATATATACCATTTTAAGAGTGTTTACCAGTCAACCTGTGTTGTATCAGGGACTGCAAATGAATAGAGGCATACGAAAGAGTTTATTACCAACTTTGAAGCTGGTGTAGGCACAGTGTAGAAATGTGAGGGAGAATGAAGGAACATGATCAAATTCCTGGCAATCAGCAGTGGAAATTAACAGTATGGTACCTTGTAATTAATTTTAGATGACTGATAAAATATCTGCCTGGCCATATTTTGGGTTCCCACAGACAAGGGGAATCAAAAATCAGGGTAAAGGAATTATGTTACCATAAAACATAAAAAACCAAATTTCTGTGTTTATACTAGCTGAACCAAAATAGAAAATCTGTGTAAAATGGAGAGACCCTACCTACCTGGACTGTTACTTTACTGCTTTACTAGGTACAGCCCGAGAAAAGGCATGAGCAATCCTTGCAATTCTCTTGTCCAAAACTCTAATCTCTGGAACAAATGGCCACTAAGCCTGTTTCAACATTTCAAAAGATTTTGTGAGACTATAACTACCTCATATCTGTAGTATCTACTGTCTCTTTCCTGCCTCCAAGCACTAACTACCATGACCACTCACAGTTTTATAGTTCATGGATAGATTTACTTTAATATCAGGTACACAGTAACAATACAGTTTGACCTATGAATATTTGAATGTCAACTGTGAATGACTTTTTGCTGTCCCAGAATTAAGCAAAGGGGATGGCTTCCCTGGATACTGAGTATGTATTGGTATATGCACATAAAAGACCCTATGCCTTTGAAGGGAACAGTAAGAGCTATGGGAAACTGGGAGAATGTCTACTAAAGCACAAACTTTCCAAACTATGGCCCTTTCTGCGGGAATGGAAGAGCAGAGCTAGGAATGCCTGTGCTGTCTGAGTTATTTGGTCTCTACATACCCAAGAGAGGAGATGCTGATGTTCTGTGGTCTAACTGAGTGATCCGAGCTAATGAGGCACTCTGGAAATGCTTAGCACTCAGGAGAACCAGTTGGAGGTAGTTCACATTTACTCTCCAGGACTCTGCTGGCTCTCTTGTATGAGCTATAATGAAAACCACATACAAAGCATCGTGAGTGTGGGGGGCTTCAGAACAAGTGAAGCAGGTCTGCCCAGTTGTCATTTCTTTTGGGACTGAGAGTGACTATGAACCATGTGTTCTGGGCAGTGACCCTTGTTCTCTGTGCCTCCCTGAGTGTAGGTTGCCTGGGTAAAGGGATGGTGGTGTTGTAGCCCTGGTTGTGGGAATCTGTGATACTTGTAACATCAGTGTCCAGTGTGCATCACAGGGTTGCTTTGTTTATGTGGTAGGACCATACATTGGAAAAATGAAAGTCAGATTTCTGGAATTTATAAAAATTGCATTCTACTTTCAGGTTTGTCTTACACATGCTACCACAGTTTGGAAACTAGTAAGATGTGGTGATAGGTTCATCTTTGAGCAGTACCTGATGAGAATACTTATAACTTTCTGCTAATACCAGCTACAATGACATGATTCAGGAAAGTTGGGTTCCAGGGAACAAAAGAAATGTCTGATCTGCAGAAGTTTCTCAGGTATGAACACTGTTGGATGGATGCATAGGGTGGTTACCACATGTTGTCTCATGATGCTTGTGGCAGAAGCAGATATTAAATTCTTCTACATTATTTTCTGTGTGGTCATCAATGGGGCTGGATTTTTCTTGAGTCACAATGGGATAAGAAAGTTTGCAGAACCGTAGTAAGAGATTACCCTATTTGTAGAGAGAGAGTTCTAGATCTTGGGGTACCTCAGTTTGAAGAAATGTGCATAGCTGGAGGGACAGAAGCAGAAAAGTTTAAAGGACCTTTTGGGTTAATTTTGTGGAAGTTGTGAAGAGTGTTTATTTAATTTCTAAACACATAGAATCATGGTCAAGATCTCAGTTTACCTGGCTGAGTTTCCATTGTTATTTCAAGGAAAAGTTGATTATAGTTTCCTTTTTTTGCTATTGGATATTTCATTCCATCCCCTTTATTAAATATTGTACACATTCATGATGGATGTGGGTTTGTTGTAAGTATAGAAGTCACACTGTGCCAATGTGTGCACTATTTTTTTGTAATTCTCTTGAGACTTCTGATTCCACTTTGTATATACCTTTGGAATCAGATATCCTTGTATAATGTATTGGGAAATTTCTTTGAGTTGTATACAGTTCATGTTGCAAATTTACCTCATACTGGTATCTTAGTATAGATGCATAAAGTTCCCAGTGATTATTTATTTGTTTTATATGTAACCTCTTTTGTTCTCATTGTTTTTAATCTCTGAAAAACTTTTACTATTTTACCTAAAAAGGACTATGGGGCTGGGCTGGTGGCTCAGCACATATTCTTCTTGGAGATGACCTGAGTTCAAATCACAACCCCCAAATTTGGAGGCTCAAAGTAGCTGCTACTTCTGATCCAGGGTATCCAACACCCTCTAATCTGGTATGCCATATGTACAAACATGGAAAACATCTCTCACACACAAAGTCTATATACAGTAAAATTGGGATAAACATGTTTTCAAAATTCTTGATACTTACAAAGAAATAGAGCAAAACAAGTTACATTAGGTATATAATAAAAATCATACACTGCATCTTTTTTAATTTGCTTTAAAAATTTAGTTTGCATTTTAAATGCCAAATCCATTTCCCCTCCCCAACTCCTGCCTCCTAGCTCTCTCCCTTCACATCCCCCATTCACACCTCAGAGGGTGGGTAAAGCCTTCTTTTGTTAGTACACAAAGTCTGATATAACAAGCTGAGAAAGGAACAAGTCACTCCATCCTGTATCAAGACTGAGCAAGGCATCCCACCATAGTGAGTGGACTTCAAAAAGCCAGTTCTTGCAACTGGGATATAATGGGGCAAGTCCTGTGTATATGTCAATAAAGCATTGTTGGCCAAGAGGGAAGCAAGATAGGTGGGACTAGGAGTGCAGGAGGACTCTGGGAAGGAGAAACACAGGGAGTCATCATGTAGCTGCCATAGGGGTAAGAAGTCCGGATGCTTTTCTTCAATAAGAGAAATATTTAGATTAATAATTATTGGTTAAATACTTAAGTCAGAGCTATCCAGTATGAAACAAGCATGGCCAACAGCTTCATAATTAATACAACATTTTGTGTGTTATTTGGGTACTGTAACTGTGGCAGAGCCCAGGTGACTGGTGGGGAAAAACCAAAGCTGCTGGTAAGGAAATGGCTTCTCTCAAAATGATGGTGTCAGCATGTGGAATTGAATTTCCACATTGAATGACAAAAGCTTTAAAGGAATTTTAGAAACAGAAGAATGAAGAAAACCATGGGTTCTTGGTGACAGCATTTTCTTGGGTGGGCTCTGTTTTGCTAGTGACAAGCAGAGACTCATGCAGCTTGCTTAAGGGAGTCTTCCTGACCCAGCATAAAAACCAGCATGGTTCTTTTAAGAGGCTCTGCTAATGATTGAAAGGTGTGTACACACAGCTGGAAGTGGCAGTGTCCACATCTCCAAGCCATCAGCTTTTGCTGTATGTCAGCATAGACTGAGACAGTGAGCTGAAGTCATGCTTATGCCCGCCATCTTGAAAAAACTGCAGTTTAAACAGCTGTGGTTTTAACAGATGAGATAAATGGCCAGAAAAACATAAATATTTACAGTAAAGATAGACTTGGATGAAGAAAAACCTCTAAAAGTTTACAGCATGTTAAAAAATATATGTAAGATTGAGAGAGAAAAAGAAACAGCATAGTGTTAAATAAATAGAGAAGCTGGCTATGGTGGCACACACCAGTAGGATTTGCTGCAGAGGCAGATGCAGGCAGATTTCCAGAGAAACCTTGTCTCAAAGAAATAAATAAAGAAATAAAAGTAAAATAAATAGAGTAATAATAATAGATAAATAAATAAGCCACATAAAGAAGTAAAATACACCGAAAGTCTGGATACTGTATGCTATTGTGTTTTTCAGGTTTTTGATTGGTAAAGGAACACCTGCTAAAGTACACTTGATTATAAATGCTGCTGAATTAATTCAACTTATATCTCTTGAAAATGCCTTGACTTCAAAATTTAAGTATAAGGATATGTTACTTTGGAAAAGATATTTTATTTGTGTTTCCACCGAAAATGGAAAGCTGTGGATTCCTTCCAGGCTTCTGTGGTTTGATGAACCAAGATCCCTGGAAGCAGTGGGCCAAGTGTTCCAACAATTGAAACAGCTAAGATGATGGAGCCTCACAGACTCCAAAAATAAGGACTTATACAGGTTTGAGTTTTGTCATGATCCTAATGGTATGAACAGCGCCCCCATATATCACAAAGCAGTTTGGAATGA
>NW_024435229.1:0-51910 GCF_017639785.1 Mesocricetus auratus | reverse complement strand
GCACGTGTTGAATCTCACACAGTGTTTTATCGTTATGTTTAAATAAGGTACACGTCTAGAATCTCACACAGCGTTGTATCTTAGTTTTCAAGTAGCTACAGTTATAGATTCTTACACAGTTTTGTATCGCTATTTTCACACTGTCTTGTATCGATATTTTCCAAGATGTTACTTGGGTAGATTCTCAAATAGAGTTGTATCGTTAGTTTTCAAGAAGTTACACTTGTAGATTCTCACACAGCATTATATCATTTGTTTCCAATAAGGTACACCTGTAGAATCTCACACAGTGTTGAATCGTTAGTTTTCGAGAAGTTACACAGGTAGTTTCTCACACAAGGTTTTAAGGCTAGGGTGTGTGTGTGAACACATAGCCACGGAGAGAGGGAAAGAGAGAGGGGAGACATAGAGAGATACAAGAGAGAAGGAGAGAGGGAGGGATGAAGGGAGCAATGGACAGAGGGAGGGGTTAAAATGGGTGTGGCTGAGAGACCTGTCGGTCCAGATGGGCGGGCCCAGGAAGAGTCAGCTGGGATGTTGATTGGAAGGCATGGCTCCAGCCAGCCCTTTAAGACAAGGCTAGCAGAGCAGAGGTGAGGCAAAGAGAGCCAGCTGAAGCACAGGCCAGCCCAGCAACTCTGTCCTCTGCCCCCAGAGAAGCAGCCGCGTTCGGCCTCGGTCAGTGGTCTAGCCCAGTCCAACCTGCTGCTTTTAGGGTGCCCTGTCAGTTCCTTCAGAGTGGAGATGGAGGATGCCCGCCGCCCAGAAGCCCTGCAGAAGCTGCTCGAGCGCCTGTGCACAGCAGCTCTACAAAACCCTGAAGAAACTCTCTTCGCAGCCCATGTTGCACTGACAGCCTTGAGGAGATTGGCTTCAGGCAGACCATCAAGCTCTTGAGGAAACAGCAGCTCCTGGTCCCCTATGTCAAGGCCGTACCTGACAAGTGGTCAGAGTGGTGCCGGATTGAGCCCCAGGCTGAGCCCAGGCTGCAGGACTTTGCTTTCCCTTAGAACCCGATGTCAGAACCTCGCAGAGATTCTCCAGAAGACCAGCCGCCTGAGTCTCCTTCCCTGGAACAGGGAGGAGTTGGGAGAGAGCTTCCCGAGGTGAGCAGTAGTAGCTCAGGGCAGAGCCTGAGCCAAAGCCCATGAAGCCCACGAAGCCCACACACAAGCGAGGGCAAGGTAAGGGCAGCCTGCAGCCCTAGCGTGGAGCTAGCAGGGAAGGGGAGGCCAAGAAGAAGAGGGTCCTTTGGGGACAGACAGCTAGGTGCAGAGAGCCAGGTGAGGGCAGCAAAGCCCCAGGGAAGTGTGGGGGCTGCCAGGGCTTGATCCCCTCTGCAGCAAGGCAGAGGCTGTGCCCACCAAGCCCAAGCTCAAGCCGCGGAGACTGTATTCCCTGATGGCAAGGTCCCCAGGACCCTGTATCCAGGAAGACTAACTTGCAGATTCATTGGAGGCTTGCCTCAACTATGACAGCTCTCTGTCTTCCTCCTACACACTAACTCCCCGCAAAAGGAAGAGGACAAGCACCTGCTAAGCTCAGGCCCAGAGCCCAGCAGCAGCAAAGGTGCCTCAAAGCAAGGGTCAAAGCTGCAAGGATCTGAATCTCCTCCTGGCTGCCAGTCCCCTTCCAGAGGTTACTTCTACCCTTCAAGACTGCTTCCTACAGGAAGGACCTGAGCACTCTTCCTTCACCAATGAGCAAGAAGAAACACCTTGGGCTTGGAGGAGCAGCTCGAAAATGCCTGTGTATTCGGGTCGCAGACGTGCCAGACCTCTCCCACAGAAGTAGCACCAAGGCCGCCTTGCTAAGCCACACTCTTGGAGGGAAACTCACGGCCAACCCTCTCCTCGGGAGGACACCCATATCTGGAGTCAACAAGAGGGGGAATCCGGGACCCAGATGCACACTGAAAAGCAAACTCACAGCCAGACTGAGACCAGGCACACATCAGGCAGCAGGAGTCCCTGGACCTGAAGCTGCAAGCCTTGAGAGCATGCATGCTAAACTCTGAAGCCAAGAAGCCTCAAGGCCGCCAAACCAAGATGATCTCCTTCCATGCCCAGGCCACAAGCCCAGGCCAGCATGCAGACTCTGGACCCGGAGGTGAGACCTCCCCTGAAATTGTGCACAGACTCCGCGAAGCCTCTGGCCCTGGCCTTCTGTGCAGGGCTTGCTGCCTGTCCTTGGGCGACAGCCACAAGACCCTGGCAAAGAAACCTGCCCCGCTCATGGCGAAGGCCCTCAAGGATTAAAGAACTGGTGGGCTAGGAAGTGAACCGATGGAAACAGCCACCGAACGAACCATGGACTGCCCGACTTACCTAGCTACCAGACAGATCCCAGGCGACTCCACCTGACCAGACCTGACCGGACCTTGCACTCCCTCCTGGGATAGCTGGCACCCTTGAGATTCTGCTACTGAAAGCAGGCAAAGTGCAGCAAACCACCCAGGAGGGTATTGTTTAACAACCAAGAGATACAGTGCACCGTACCAGGAACCTCCTTTTTACCAGCAAACGACTTTCTACTCATCTGGATGGAGACGTGGAAACACAGACACAATTTTATGTGCACGCAAATATTGAGAACGGACTTTAAGTGATATATAGACGCACTGTTTACAGACAGTTGCTAGAGGATGTTACTTTCAGATAGAAGAAAGATAATGGTGCATACATAACGGTAGATAAATATGTAGACTAATACATACATGGATCTTTATACATTAATGCAGAAAATGTTGATATGTGAACATTTGAACGTCCAAGACATTAAAAATAAAATATGTGCTTGAAAATGTGTGTGTGTGTGTGAGTGGAGTATGGGTGGTTGGGTGTGTTTAATAAGTTGAAAAACACAGGAGAGTAAAAAGTCTCCAAGACATGCAAGACTTTCTACTTAAGTAGAAAAAGAATGGAGGAACTGTGGAGACTACACGTAGATGGCACTACTTGAGAGGTTCTGGACCCAAGGGCACAGTGGTCAAGCAAGCAAAACCTTGAAAGAAAACTAGAGGTGTGTGTACCACTGGGCAAATATTAATTTAAGACTTACAGGGAGCAAGGGAAAGTTTGTAAGATATATTGAATTAGAAGAAGATATGGAATGCTTGCATTCATGTGTTTGTGTGTGTGTGTGCATGTGTGTGTGTGTGTGTGTGTTTGTGTGTGTGCATTTAAGTTTATAAGACAAGAGTGTTAAGCAGGGCTGATTAGCACAAGCCTCTTATCCCAGCACTTGGGAGGATAAGACAGGCGGATCAATGTGATCCCCAGACCCCATGGACTATACAGCAAATTCCAATTCCTATTTGCATAGGGATCTTTGTGAGAGAAAGATGCCTACCTAGGTAATACTGGCTTTGGGAAGAACAGGAAGGAGCTACCCACCAGGTCTTGGGGCAAGGGTGCTATATCCTGAAAACCCACCAAGAAAAAGCTCTTGACTTAATGATGCTCATTTGATTAGCCTTGCCTGCCCTGTATCAACTGCACAAATAATGGAAGGAGAAGGGATTCTATCCCTTTCATCTTCAGGCTGTGTGAGCAGGTAAAATACATCCAACCTACCTCTAGACAGGACTTCCCATACACACACACCACACAGGCACACACACGCTGTGGTGAGCTCAGTATACACAGAGGGACTCATCGTTCACTGGGGCCACTTGTAAGGGAACCCATGGTAAAGCAGCCATAGGACTCTTTTGGAGGAGGAGTGGATCATGCATTTTCTTTTCTGGGAGTCATGGCAGTAGGCAGGAATGCTGTCTGAACCCTTTCATTCAAACCCTCACACACCCTCAGCAAAGAGCCAAGCTTCCCTAATAAAAGTCTGTTTGGTAGTTTGTAACTTTTAGCTTTCTTTGAGCACTGCCAGAAGACTTGGAGTAATCCACCTGGATCCATATAAACCAAGTATTCATGCCTGAGTTATGGAAAATTTGGGAAACACAATTAGTAATTCAGATGCTATGAAGTGAGCATTCAAATATCTCCTTTGCACAGAAAGTCCTTGAATGTGATCTAGAAAAAGTGGGCAAATTTGGGGAGGAAGAGGTGTGGACATATTGAGTGTTTGTTCTATCCATGGCCCAATTTTAGTTCTGAGACAATGTCAACAGAGTTCGGGAGTATTTCTTCTTTCATGAATAGCACTTCCTATTTAACCAAATTACAGACTATAAATTTAATCAAGAACAAAAGTATTATAATAATGTCATACAGAAAAGCCTTTAATACTATGCAACATCCATCCATGATAAAAATCATGCGGATTCTAAGTATTGAAAGATAGTATTTCAACATAAGAAACATTCTGCCAGACAAATACATACAGAAAAGTTAAACTGGACAGTGAAACACAGAAATCAGCTTAATTTACATTGATGATACAAGAGTGTGACAGAGAAAATATATAAAAGAAAAATTAAGTAAGAAGACAGTTTTTATTGGATTATTTTCTATCTCCTTCATAAATCAAGTCAAGGCAAATTTAACAGTATTCTGCTACTGTTTGTTTCTTATTATTTTCTCTAAATTATGACATAATAAAGCTAAAGTAATTACCGACACTAATTTCACTTAGTTAATTTACCATGCCATAGGTAGTAAGGTGTTCCCAATTGGAAGCTCATACACTCGTCAGGTGTTTTGGTAATCTGAAGGGCTTTCCACTCCTGCCTTAGTCTTGTGATAAACTTTCATAGAAGAAATTCTCTATGTGAAACAGAACTTACAGAGTTGATCTGGGGTAAGGGAAGTTTGTGGGAGGGACTGGGAGGAGTGGAGGGAGGGAACAGTGTGGTCGGGATGTAATGCGTTAGAGAAGAATAAAAGTTTAGAAATAAATAAGTAAAATTTCAGTCAAAGAAACTGTCCACAATGCCTCCTCCCCAAGATCTTCCTTTCCAGTCCCTATTATCCTGCCTTTCACTTGTGTCGGGGGCTTCAGGACTTCTGACAGAACAGGAGGATGGGCCACTCTACTGAACCTTACATTTAGATGTCTGTAGCAGATAGTCTGTCCTTACCACATTCTGAGACATCTGGATTTTGAATACTCTCACACAAAATTCTCCATTTTACTGCAGTATCAAGATAGTTCGTTAGAGAAAAGTATTTAGAATAACCCCAAATGGGTAGGTGTTTAATATTTGTTCAGTGAATAAGCAAATCCATTTCTAATTGTGGATTAGTGTACCTTTTATAAGTCTGCAGTTATTGTAATTTTACACATGATGAAATAAAACTTCAAATAGCTGATACCTGACTTTAGATTACAACTTTTCACATACTTTGAGTTAAGATGAGTTAATAAGATGTATTTACTTAGCACAAAATCAAGTATTGGGCTACATATATTTGAATCCGGGCTTTATCTTTAGAACTTTGGAGTATTTGTTTTCATTACTGTACCTCAATTTTATAATCTATGAAAGAACTCAAATATTGACAACCTGTCATCATTGGGAATTTAACAATACATCATACAAAAACTATGTAGGATAGCTAGACTTATTCCTGTAATTCTGTAACTCGGTGTCAAACTGCTGCCTTTCCTCAGTGTAGGTGGAAATTAAAAGCTTCTCTGAGACCTTGCCATTGTCTAACGTACTTCTATAATATTGGGATTAAAGGTGTGAGCTACAGTTCTCTTTTGGACTAACTCAAACTTGTGTATATATGGGTTGACTTGGACTCACAGAGATCTGTCTATCTCTTATTCCTGAGTCCAAGGATTAAAGATATGTGCCACAACCTCTTGGCTTCTGTCTGCTGGGATTAAAGGTGTGTGCCTTTATAGCTGGTGCCTGATTTTGCTTTCTTAACCTTCAGGCATGCCTTAATAAATCATAAACAATATCTCACATCAATTCTTCTCTCATCATCTCATCAAAGCCTTTTTTTGGTTTTTCGAGACAGGGTTTCTCTGTGGCTTTGGAGGCTCTCCTCGAACTAGCTTGTAGACCAGGCTGGCCTCGAACTCACAGAGATCCGCCTGCCTCTGCCTCCCAATTGCTGGGATAAAGGCATGCGACACCAACGCCCGGCTTCATCAAAGCCTTTTTGCTTTGTCACACTACTCTTTACACAAGGCATAGTACAAAAGGTCTTTTAAATTTCTAAGCATGGATAAGGACACATTGTGTGACAATACTCATTCATTTTGTATTACATAGTGGGAGTGATCCAGATCCATGTGTGTGGTGAACCTCTCTGACTCACACTGTGATATATCGGTCATCTAACTCTACAGTTCAAGAGGTAAGAAACTCACTGATATGTATCACCAACTCTGTACATTGTCTTCCTTCTTTTCTTCCTTCCTTCTCTTCATTTTGTGAGTTTTAAAAGCTTCTTCTGAAAATATTATTTACGGTAAAGTGGGGTCACAGCATGAATATGTGTTAGATATTAAACTAATTATTCTATTATCTTATTTTTCCACCAGAACATGTAAATTTTTATTAACTCAAGAACCATTTTGTTATCATACCACACATTCAATTTTTTATGCAAGATACATTTGTTGAAGGTCCAACCTGTAACATGAATTCAACAACATTATTAAGGGCTATTTCCCAGTGATCAAATTCTTAAATAAAACAATGTAATTATTGTTTCTATGGAAACCTGGAAAGTTTTGAGATATAGGAGAGCAAATAAAACAGAATGGTAAGGAGCAAGGTTTCCATTTTTTTGGAGAGGTCTACATAAAATTCATGTTGCTCATTTAATTAATGAGATTGCATTGATTTAATTTGAAAACATCTTGAGATCGATGAATAGCTTTTATATAAACTCTTGTGAACTTATATGTTATTTAGAACATGTTCTTGATGCTCTGTGGCAACTCTAGTAACTATACATAATCAGAAATCAGACCACAAATAGAATTTAGCTGACTCTGATTCCCAAAGTACACTTGTCTAGTAATTAATTATCTAACTGATGACAAATTCCACTTATTCAGTGGAATAGTATGCTGCAGTTGACAATTATGGACATAAGAAAGTTGGTAGCAAGTTATACCTAAGTGTACTTAAAAGTCTTCTGATAAAACTGTATTATCATTTTAAAATTTTGGCTTCAAATTAATCATTTTTAAAAAGGGCATAATAAAGAATGTGTAAACTTTGGCATAGCTCGGGGAGGAGGTGTACAACTTTAATTCCAGTATTCAGGAGACAGAAGGCCGTGGATTTCTGTGAGGTCAAGGAAAATCTGATTTACAGTAAGGACTAGGCCAAACAAGGCTATTAGACAGTAAGGACTAGGTCAACCAAAGCTATTAGTGAAACCTTGTTTCAAAAATAAATAAACAAACAAATACTTAAATATTAACTTCCATCATTTTGTGTCACAATAATATATTTTATATATTTTTATCTTCAAGTGGATTTTAGAAGTATCATTTAAATCATATTTCCACTTAAATGCACAGATGAGTGATTTTCATTTTCTATCAAAAACAGAAATATCTTTGTGTTTTAGGAAGTCATGTCTGCATAGGTTTTGTAGGTAGACATTAAGGGAGACTACAAAGCTCCTAATTTATTTCAACCATGGCCACAGGATTAAACGGCTCAAGTGAAAGAGAAAGATTTGGAGAAACTTTGAGACAAATATATGTATACTCCCGGCAGTGTAAAGATCTGTTGGATTGGGCTAGAAGTAACAATGAGTAAACCAAATGTGGTGGTTTCCTTGACATTTATCTTTAGAATTTAGATGACAGAGACCCAGAGAGCAAAACCAATATTTTATAGCTATAGTTTAATACCCTGCTATTTTGAAATATTCTTTGAGAAGGCATGAATCATAAAATACTCCAAATCCAACTTGATATGGAAAATACAGAACAGCAGTATAAGAAATTCCAAAATGATATATCACATAATTAATAAGACTTTTATAAGTGAATCCCAAGCTATTGAAATGTTTGAAAATTTAGACAAGGATTCAAGTGTTTAGTTAAAAATGGTCAATGATCTTAATGATGTTTCAAGACGCAGATGAGAAATTCAGTACCTTGGACAAGACTTTCTGCAACCAGAAAGAATATGAAGATAATCAAACTGAAAGCCTGGGAATTCAAAGCTTTATAGGGCAGGCACCAGACCCTACCTGCCACCAAAACCCACAGAAGGACCTGGAGGAAGCACAAACCTGCTAGCCTCATTGGCCGCCATTCTGGGCTTGTCCCACCACCCTCCAGTAGAGAGATTAATCCCAGGGACTCTTCTTGCTCACATCCCCCTCTATAGGTTTCATGACCCTCAGTAGCCAAACCCTTCCTGCCACTGAATTCTGCAGAGGGACCTGGAGGCAAAAAGAATGCAGCCAGCAACATTCACTGTCATTCTGGTGATAGAGAGTCAGACTGACAGAGAGAGACAGAGAGAGATAGAGAGAGAGAGAGAGAGAGAAAGAGAGGAAGTGAGAGAAAGGATGGAGAATTGAATTCATACCCATGAAGAGAGAGAGATACACACCTAATAACCTCATGAAGAAGAGATGAGAAGACAGTATAAAAACACATACAGCAACAGAAAGACATGTGACAAAATCACACTCTAGGGATTCTACAGCAGCAAGACCTGCACATCACAACGCAGATAAAACAGAAGAGAATGACTTTAAAAAGAGCCTCATTGAAGTGATATAGGGGCTCAAAGATGGTATGAGAAAATCCCTTAAAGAAATGGAAGAAAATCCAAACCAGAAAATGTAAGAAATCAATAAATCTCTGAAAGAAAGCAAGGAAAGCCAATAAAAGACAATGAAACAAGTGACGGATACAATTCAAACACTTCAAGACTTTAAAACTGAAATACAGACCATAAGAAAGCAAACTGAGTGCATGTTAGAAATAGAAAACCTGAATAAACAATCACGAACTATAGATTTAAGCTTAACACACAGAATATAAGAGATGGAAGAGAGAATCTCAGGCACTGAAGATAAACTAGGGGAAATAGATTCATCAACCAAAGAAAGTCTTAAATCCAAGAAATACTTAAAGAAAAATATCCAGGAAATATGGGACACAGTGAAATGCCAAACCTAAGAATAACAGGTATAGAGGAAGGTGAAGAATCCCAGATCAAATGTGCAAAATATATTCAACAAAACCATATGAGAAAACTTTCCCAACGTGAAGAAGTACAGGCCAATGAAAGCACAAGAAGTTTACCTAACACCAAATAGACTGGAACAAAAAAAGAGTCCCCTGGCCACATAATAATCAAAACATCATACAGAATGAAGAAAGAACTTTAAGAGCAGCAAAGGAAAGAGGCCAAGTAATATATAAAGGCAGAGCTATCAGGAATACAGTGGACTTCTCCACAGAAACACTAAAGGTCAGATGCTTCTGGATAGATGTTCCACAAACACTAAGAGACCATATATTCTAGACCAGACTACTATACTCACAAAAACTCTCAATCACTATAGATGGAAAAAACAAGATATTCCATGACAAACCAGATTTACACAATACATATCTACAAATCCAGCTGTATAGAAATCCTAGAAATAAAATTGCAACCCAAGGAAGCTAACTACACTCCAAAATACATAGGCAATAGATAACCTCACTTTAACAAAACCCAGAAATAGAGGAAAATCTCAAACACAGTACCACCATCTCAAAAAATGAATCCAAAACAAACAAGAATCAAAATCAATGGTCATTGATATTCCTCAATATCAATGGTCTTAACTCACCTATAAAAAGACACATGCAAACAGAATGGATACAAACACAAAATCCATCCTTTGCTGCATAAAAGTAAAACACTGCCACTTCAAAGACAGTCGTTTTCTCAGACTTATGGATTGAGAAACATTTTTCCAATTAAATGGACCTAAGAAGCAAATTGGTATACTTATCCTAATATCTAATAAAATAGACTTTCAATTCAATTAATCAAAAGAGATGAAGAAGGATATTTCATATTCATCACAGGAAAAATCCATCAGGATGAAGTCTCATTTCTGAACATCTATGCCCCAAATACAAAGGTACCCACATTTTAAAAAGAAACGTTATTAAAACTCAAATTATAAATTAAACCCCACGCACTTATAATGGGAGACTTCAACATCCCACTCTAACCTCTGAACAAGACCAACAAACAGAAACTTAACAATAAACAAAGGAACTAAAAGAAGTTATTACCCAATTGGATTTAACAGACTCATATACAACTTTCCATCAAAACATAAAAGAATATACCTTCTTCTCAGCACCACATGGACCCTTCTCTAAAATCAACCACATGCTTGTCAAAAAATCAAACTTCAACAGGCACAAAAAAGTTGGAATAACCCCCTGCATCTTACCAGACTATCATGCATTAAAATGAGAATTCAACAAAAACACAAATTGTAGAAGCCCCCACAAATTCATGGAAATTGAACAATGCTCAATTACATCAGCCCCAGGGAAATAAAGGAGGAAAGAGAGAAAGAGAAAGAAAGAAATCAAACACTTCCTAGAATTCAATGAAAATGAAGCCACAGCATACCAAATCTATGGGAGACTCTTAAAGCAGTTCTAAGAGTAACGTTCCTATCACTAAGTGCCCACATGAAGAAACTGGAGAATAGCTACACTACAGAATTAACAGTACACCTGAAAGCTCTAGAACAAAAAGAAGCAAACTCACCCAGGAGGAGTACATGCCAGGATAAATTCAAATTGAGAGCTGAAATCAATAAAGTAGAAAGAAAGAAAACAATACAAAGAATCAATTAAAAAAGAGTTGGTTCTTTGAGAAAATCAGCAAGAGAGACAAACCTTTATGCAATCTAACTAAAAGGCAGAGAGAGAATATTCTAATAAATAAAATCAGAAATGAAAAGGTGAATATAACAACAAACCTGAGAAAATCCACAGCTTCATCAGATCATAGTTTGAAAATCTGTACTCCACAAAATTTGAAAATTTATAGGAAATGGACAATTTTCTGGATAGATATCACTTACCAAAATTAAATCAAGAACAGATAAAAATTTTAATAAAGCTGTAACCCCTAAAGAAATAGAAGCCGCCATCCAAAAAGTCTTCCCACCAATATAGGTTCAGATTCAGATGGTTTCAGCGCAGAATTCTACCAGAAATTCAAAGAAGAGCTAATACCAATACTCCTCAAATTGTACCACACAAGAGCAGCAGAATGATCATTGCCAAACTCTTTTTATTTATTTATTTATTTATTTATTTTTCAGTTTAAATTTAGATAAGAAACAAGGTTGTTTCACAAGTCAGTTCCAGGGCCTTCTCCCTTTCCCTCCCCTCCTCCCGTGCCCTCCCCCAACACCCCCATTATCCCCTCATTTCCCCAGGGAGGGTGAGGCCCTCCATGGGGGTGTCCATAGTCTGTCATTTCATATATGGGTTTTTAAAAGGCTACAATTACCTTAGTAAACACACCACTCAAACACACAGTTAAGATAGGGAACTATACACCAATCTCTCTCATGAACATTGATGAAAAAATACTCAATAATATACCGGCAAATCGAATCTAATAACACATCAAAAAATCATACACCATAATATTCAGGGAGAGATTTTAGATACCTGTGCACCTTGGAACACCCAAAGTGGGCATGGTCAGAGCTAAGAATTTCATAACAGCAATCTTCAAACACTTCGGAAAGAAAATGGCGTCCCACTTCTTCGACTCCACCTGATATGACTTGATGCACCTGAATTTCCCTAATTCCTCGATTCCATCTGATCTGATCCATCCATCTGATCCAACTTGATGCATCTGAAATGACAAGTACCATCCTGAAATCAAATTGGGCCTACATCACTCTAGACAACTCCAGATCAATGAACTAGTATAACTCACCTTCTACTCTGTGACCAGAGTTTCAGACAGAAGCTTCAATCAAGATTAGAACTTCAGTCAAGAACATCAATCAAAGGAAAACAGGGGCCATCTGGTCTGTCGGGACTAGGTATAACAAGCCCTGCCACAGAGCCTGCTTTCTAGTGCCTGGGGATTGCCTGAGAACTGCACAGAGTTTCCAATCCTGGTCGGAGCCAAGAACCCAAGATTTCAGGTCTTCTCTCTCAACAATGAGACCAGAAAACCAGCAGATCCAGCAAAGGGTGCAGGGGACCAGGTGGGAGGTTAAGCACCCCAGATTCCTGGTCTTCTTCTCCACCCACGGGAAAAGAACGAGGAGGAGGAATAGAAGAACACCCAGATTATTGGACTTGCTAGCACCCACTGAAAGGGTACTCTGGTCCCCTAAACCAGGACCAGTAAGGGGCTCTTTCTGCACACACTAGAAGAAGAGATGGGAAAGAGACAATACAAAAACACACTCAGCAACAGAAAAACAAATATGACACTGCCAGATTCCAGAGATTCAACACCAGCAAGACTCCAACATTCCAATGCAAATGAAGCAGAAGGGAATGACCTTAAAACCACCTTCAAGAAAATGATAGAGACCATAAGAGAGGATATAGGAAAATCCCTCAAATAAATGGATGAAAAAATGAACCAAAAATGCAAGAAATGGAAGAATAAACCAAAAAAATAAGGAATTGGAAGAAAAGCAAACCAAAAAAGGCAGTAAATGGAAGAAAATGCAAGCTAACAAATGCAAGACATTGAAGAAAAAGCAACCAAAAAATGTAAGAAATGGACGAAAGAACAAACTAAAATTTCATAAAATACAAAAAATGGACGAAATGATGATCTGAAAATTAAAAGAAACTATGCAAACTGTGCAAGGGTTGAAAACTGAAATAAAGACAATAAAAACACAATCTGAATAAAGGCTGGGAATAGAAAAGCTGGGCAAATAGTCAGGTACTAACAATTCAAGCATTACCAATAGAATACAAGAGATGGAAGAGAGAATCTCGGGTGTTGAAGATACACTAGGAGAAATGCACTCATCAACCAAAGAAAATCTTAAGTCCATCAATTCATTAACTCAAAACATCCAGGAAAAATGGGGCACCATGAAAAGACAAAACCTAAAAAATAATACGTATAGAAAGTGAAGAAAACCTACTCAAAAATAGAGGTGGTCATCAAAAGTCTCTCAACCAAAACAAAGCCCAGGGCCAGATGGTTTCAGTGCAGAATACTACCAGAAATTCAAAGAACAGCTTATACCAATTCTCCTCAAAGTATTACATGCAATAGAAGCAGAATGGTCTTTGCCAAACTCTTTTTATGTGGCATTCAATAACATTGATACCCAAGCCACACAAAGATACAACTAACAAAGAGAATTTCAGACCAATTTCCCTCATGAACTTTGATGCAAAAATAATGAAACACTGGAAAATCAGATCCAAGAACACATCAGAAAACTCATCCACCATGATCAGATAGGCTTCATCCCAGGGATTCAGGGACGGTTCAACATATGAAAACCTATCAATGTAATCCACCATATAAACAAGCTGAGGAAAAAAACCACATGATCATTTCACTAGATACTATAAAAGCCTTGGACAAAATCCATCACTCCTTCATGGTAAAGGTCTTGGAGAGATAGGGGATAACAGGAACATACCTAAACATGTTTAAAGCTATATAGAGCAAACCAACAGCCAACATTAAACAAAATGGCCAGAAACACAAGACGATTCCATTAAAATCATGAACAAGACAAGGCTGTCCCCTCTACCCATACCTCTTCAATATTGTACTCGAAGTTCTAGCTAGAGCAATAAGTCCACAAAAGCAGACCACGGGGATACAAATTGGAAAGGAAGAGGTCCAACTTTCATTATTTGCAGATGATATGATAGTTTACATAAATGACCCAAAGAACTCTACCAGGGAAGGCTTACAGCTTATTAACTTCTTCAGCAAAGTGTCAGGCTACAAGATCAAATCAAAAAACATCAGTAGCCCTACTATATACAGATGATAAGAAGGCTGAGAAAGAAACCAGAGAAACATCACCCTTTACAATTGCCACAAACAACATAAAATACCTTGGGGTAATGCTAACCAAACAAGTGAAAGTCCTGTATCGCAAGAACTTTGAGTCTTTAAAGAAAGAAATTAAAGAAGACACCAGAAAATGGAAAGATCTCCCATGTTCTAGGATCAATGTAGTAAAATGGCTATCCTTCCAAAAGAAATCTACAGATTCCAGGCAATCTCCATTAAAATACCAGCCCAATTTTTCACAGACCTTGAAAGAACAAAAATCACCTTTGTAAGGAAAACAAAAGACCCAGGATAGCCAAAACAACCTTACTCCACAAAGCAACATCTGGAGGCATCAGCAGCCCTGACGTCAAGCTCTATTATAGAGCTGTAGTCCTGAAAACAGTTTGGTATTGGCACAAAAATAGACAAGTAGACCAATGAAATCCAATTGAAAACCCTGATATTAACCCATGCATGTATGAACATCTACACAATGGAGTACTACTCAGTGGGAAAAAACAATGGAATCTTGAAATTTGCAGGCAATTGGATGGAACTAGAGGAAACCATCCTGAGTGAAGTAACCCAGTCACAGAAAGATAAACATGGTATGTACTCACTAATATATGGATTTTAAATGTAGAATCAAGGATTACCACCCCACATTCCATACCATCAGAGAAGCTAGGAAACAGAGAAGATCCTAAGAGAGGCATACATGGTTCCCCTGAGAAAGGGGAAGGGATCTCCTTAACTAATTTGGAGCATGGGGGGAGGGGAGAGGGAGTTAGGGTAAGAGATGTTGAGAAGAAGAGGGGAGGGGAGGATATGAGAGAGCAAGATAATCAAGTCAGGGGAAGAATAGAAGAGAGCAAGAAAAGAGATACCATAATAGAAGGAGCCATTATAGGATTAGAGAAATATTTGGCACAAGGGAGATGTCCAGAGAACAAAGTTGACCCCAACTAACAATCTAAGCAAAAGTAGAGAGGCTAACTTAAATGCCCTTCCCCTATAATGTGATTGATGTCTAACTTATGTGCCATCCTAGAGCCTCCATCCAATAGCTCCTGGAAACAGAAGCATACACCCACAGCTAAACACTGAGTTGAACTCTGGAATCCAGTTGCAGAGTGGGGGGAGTGATGAGCAAAGGGGTCAAGGCCAGGCTGGAGAAACTCACACAAACAGCTGACCTGAACAAGGGAAAGCAGCATAGGACTATCCCAGAACCCTTGAAGGTGGATAGCAGTTTGGAAGTCTGTTTAATCTATGGGGCCTACAGTAGGGGATCAATACTTATCTCCCTAGTACACAAATGGACTTTGGGAGCCCACTCCACATAGAGGGATATTCTCTCTACATAGACACATGGGGAGGGTCAATTGCCTGCTCCAAATGATATGACAGACTTTGAAGATTCCCCCACGGAAGGCTTCAACCTTCCTGGAGAGCAGAAAGAGGATTGGATAGGGAGTTGGTGAGGGGAAGGTGAGGAGGAGAGGGAGAGAGAACAGAGATTGACATGTAAAAAAGCTTGTTTCTAATTTAAATTAAAAAAAGAATTCAGCAGCATTTCCCAAATAAAATTGTTATTCAAAAACCACAATTATTGTCTTTTAATGTTCTAATACATGCATATAGAACATGAGACATTGACATATATGTGTGTGTGTGTATGTGCTTAAATATGCATAAATATATTTGTGGCTTTCCATAGAACTTAACCGTTGAATCGCTTACCAAAACATGAATACTGGATCCCATGTTCTTAGGAGTTGCAGCCTTATTCAAGATTGTTTATAACAGTTACCTACATGGACTAACATTTTTATTTGAGACCTCACATAGCAAAGATAAGTGTAAATTCTGTCCTTCAATTGTGTCTTATTTAAGTTCTAGAAACAAGTTTGTCTGAGTTCTATAGAACCAATCAAGTGACTGCATTTCCCTTCCCACTCAGGTTTTATACAGTTTCTGTCAACTCTTGTTACAAAATATCTCAGTACGAAAAAAATCTGATTTCATTAGCCCTGTTCAATGGTCACAGCAACTATTCCATATGGATCAATTTATTTTCCTTCCTTGGATGTTTATGCCTACTTCATACAGTATAATAATTTTATTTCTCTATATTTGTTCATATTGTTACCATGGTGTAATGTTATTTCCTTAAAAGGGAAACATATTATGACACACTGCGAATATACTTAATTCCAGAAGAAAGTCCGACTTCGTTTGAAATACTTCCTCTTTACTCTGAGTCTCTGCCACCATCTGTATCTTTCTTTGTAAGGACACAGTGTAACAAAGAGGCTTATTGTTATGTGAATATTCTCTACATATTACACACATTGCACACGAGTTTGGTCACCAAGAAATGCAGAAACAAATTAGAGAATAAGAAAATGAGTAAAATAATAGTGTCAGAAAAAACTTCATACATAAGTAGACTGTCTGACCTTTACATATCCTGCATTGGAGTAGCTATGTTAAGCCAGAGGTTGTTGGAAGTCACATGAATTTTTTATTCTTGAGAGCTTTCTTTTATGAGCTAGAAATCATAAAGTACATTAAAAGTTTTAAGTATGATACAGTTTTATGTATGGAAAATATTTGTTAACTGAAATTCAGAAGTCCCATTTACAAAGAAAACTGTTTCCTTGAATTGAGTCAGGATGAAAGTCTGTGTATCAAAAAGAGAAAATGCAAAGGTATAGCTCAACATTCTTGGGAAATGTAACTGGAATTCTTTGAAGATGAAAAATGATAAAAAAGGAACTGATAACATTGTAAGTACTAAGCCAGGTGATGGGGGTGCATGCCTTTAATTCCAGCACTCAGGAGGCAGAGCCAGGCAGATTTCTGAGGCCAGCCTGTTCTACAGAGCAAGTTCCAGGACAATCTCCAAAACAATACGATGAAGCCCTGTTTAAGAAGCCCTCAGAAAATGGAAAGATCTCCCATGCTCTTGGATACGTAGGATCAATGTAGTAAAAATGGCAATCCTGCCAAAAGCAATCTACATATTCAATGCAATCCCCATTAAAATCCCAGCACAATTCTTCACAGACCTTGAAAGAACAATAATCAATTTTGTATGGAAAAAGAAAAGACCCAGGATAGCCAAAACAACCCTGTTCAACAAGGCAACGTCCGGAGGCATCACCATCCCTGACCTCAAGCTCTATTATAGAGCTATAGTCTGGAAAACAGCTTGGTATTGGCACAAAAATAGACAGGTAGACCAAGGGAATCGAATTGAAAATCCGGGTATTAACCCACACACGTACGAACATCTGATCTTTGACAAAGAAGCTAAAAATATACAATGGAATAAAGAAAGCATCTTCAACAAATGGTGCTGGCATAATTGCAGACTGACATGTAGAAGAATGCAGTTCGATCCATGTTTATCGCCATGCACAAAACTTAAGTCCAAATGGATCAAAGACCTCAACATAAATCCAGCCACACTGAACATCTTAGAAGAGAAAGTGGGTGGTACCCTTGAACGAATTGGTACAGGAGACAGCTTCCTGAACATACCACCAGTAGCACAGACAGTGAGATCAACAATTAATAAATGGGACCTACTTAAACTGAGAAGCTTCTGTAAAGCAAAGGACACAGTCAGCAAGACAAAAAGGCAGCCCACAGAATGGGAAAAATATTCACTAATCCCACTAATCCCACTAATCCCACTAATCCCACTAATCCCACTTCCGACAGGGGTTGATCTCCAAAATTTACAAAGAACTCAAGAAGCAAGTCTCCAAAACACCAAAGTACCCTATTAAAAAGTTGGCTGCAGAACTAAATAGAGAGTTTTCAATAGAGGAGTCTAAAATGGCTGAGAGGCACTTGAGAATCAAAACAACTCTCAGATACCATCTCACTCCTGTCAGAATGGCTAAAATCAAAAACACCAATGAAAATTTATGCTGGAGAGGATGTGGTGAAAGGGGGACACTCCTCCCTTGCTGGTGGGAGTGCAAACTTGTTCAGCTACTTTGGAAATCTGTATGGAGATTCCTCAGAAAAATGGGAATAAAACTACCACAAGACACAGCAACTCCACTCTTAGGCATATATCCAAATGATGTCCATTCATACAACAAGGATGACTGTTTCACTATGTTCATAGCAGCTTTATTTGCAATAGCCAGAACTATGAAGCAACCTAGATGCCCCTCAATCGAAGAGTGGATAGAGAAAATGTGGTACATTTACACAATGTAGTACTATTCAGCAGAAAAAAACAATGGAATCGTGAGATTTGCAGGCAAATGGATGACAATAGAAGAAACCCTCCTGAGTGATGTAACGAGGTCACAAAAAAAAGCATGGCATGTACTCTCTCATATATGGATTTTAGACATAGATCTGGGGAGTCTGGCCTACAATCCCATAGCCAGAGAGTCTGGGAAACAGAACCTTCATTCGGTGGCTGATGGAAGAAGAGGCACACTCCCTCAGCCAAGCACTTAGCTGAACTCAAGAAAGCCAGTAGCAGAGAGGGAGGACTGATGACCAAAGAGATTAAGACTGGGCTGATTTAACCCCAGAAACAGCTGACGTGATAAGGGTTAACTCTTGAATCCCAGGCTGATGCCTGGGAATCCAACATGGGACTGATCAAGACCCCCTGAATTGGGGTGTCAGTGAGGAAGCCTAGGTAATATATTGAGCCTTGGGCAGTAGATCAGTATTCATCCTGAGTATACACATGGACTTTGGACTCCCATCCAACAATGTGAGATGCACTCACACTCTGAACTCTTGGGGGACGGTCTAGGCCCTGCCCTGTATGAAATGACAAACTATGGACACCCCCATGGAGGGCCTCATCCTCCCTGGGGAAATGAGGGGATAATGGGGAGGTTTGGGTGGAGCACACTGGAGGAGGGGAGGGAAAAGGAGAGGGATCTGGAACTGACTTATGAACCAATCTTGTTTCTAATCCAAATTTAAACTTAAAAATAAAATAAAAAAATTAAATAAAAACAATTTAAAAAAAGCAAACAACAAACAAAAAAACCAAAAACATTGTAATTGCTAGTATATTTAGCTAGTCTATTGAAATATCCATCTATGGACATCTGGATCATGCCCATAGCATGTGTATATAGTATCTATGCCATGACTTAATTGTGTCAGTGTGTCTATATGTCTTTCAAAGCAATTTTGCTATACGTCAGTCGTTTTTATTTATCGTATTAGGTTAGGGATAAATGAGAAGTTATGTTATCTGCATGTTTATGCCTTCCATGGTTTTTCATCTTCATCTTAGGATAATTTTTCTGGAATGGAAATGATTACTTAGCACAGCGTAGCCTGGAAATATGAAACTTCGTCTCCGTCTCTGAAACACAGAGATTAAAGACTACAGCAGAACTAGTTCTTAAATGATAAAAATATGAGGGGCTAGAGAGATATCTCAGAGCACTGGCTGCTCTTGCAAAGGATTTGGCTCCCTTCCCAGTTCTGATGTAGAGGCACACAACCAACTGTAACTCCACTGTCAGGGAAGCCAGCATCCTCTTGTTGCCTCTGTGAGCACCAAGCATGTAAGTGACATAAAATTACATGCACCTAAAACTCCCACACACATTTTTAAAAGACAAAAGTTGTTTTCATGATTTTATACCTTTGTTCTTCCTAGGAATGCCATGAAAATAATTCATAATAGTTAGCTTATATACCAGACAATTAATGCCTTACAATTCTGAATTCCTGAAGACTCCATGATTACTATCATGGTTTGTGTAGAGCTAAACTTTCTTTGAATATGCTTTAATGGCTTATTGAGTGCATATCCTCTAGACTCACACAGTTCCTTGGATGGCAGTATACAGCAAATATTCACCTGATGTTCTTGTGCCACAAATGTCCTTCTTCTAAAGGGACGTTTATATCAAGTAATGTAGGCTTTATGCAATTAATTTTAATTAATTTAATTTGATTGCAAGACTCAAACAAAGTGATCTCATAATGATAATGTGTTAATCAGGCACAAACAGCAATTGTAAGTGTATGTGTCCTCAACTTCAGATCATATCTGTATGTGAAACAAAGCATCCACAGATCTGAGCTGAGATATAGCTAGCAAACTAACAGTAGTATAAACCTTCCAAAGATGAGTTTTCATTAAGTGACTGACTTGACTTTCTTTCTTTTTTTTCTTTTAACTTTGCATTTTTTATTTTTAAGTTTAAAAATAGATTAGAATCAAGGTTGGTTCACAAGTCAATTCCAGGTTCCTCTCCCTATCCCTCCCCTCCTCCTATGCCCTCCCCCCAATCCCCCATTATCCCTCCATTTCCCCAGGGAGGGTAAGGCCCTCCATGGAGGTGTCCATAGTTTGTAATTTCATCCAGGGCAGGGTGTAGAATCTCACCCAAGAGTTCAGAGTGAGAGTGCATCTCACATTGTTGGATGGGAGTCCAAATTCTATGTGTATACTAGGGATGAATACTGATCTAGGTCCCAAGGCTCAATATTTTACCTAGGCCTCCTCACTGACACTACCATTCAGGGGATCTTGATCAGTCTCATTCTGGATTCCCAGGCATCAGCTTCCATGTCCCCGGACAAAAGGACCATCCAGTGCATGAACACTGAGTAGGCTGTTCTGCTTTTGGGTATGTCGGTGGAGCAGTAGGTCTGCAACAGCCCTTCACTTCAATACATGTTATAGGTTTTTCTTTTTCCCTTTTCTTTTCCTTTGCCTGCAAGCCACTTGCATGGCTGGTAGACTAGGTAGCATTTAATGAGTAGAGTAGTAAATCAACTAATACCACACTGGCTGTAATAGATTCTAATTAGGGCAGCATTACCTGGCTAAAATAGACCCTGGTGGTGTATTTTATTTCATATGTTTGCATCAATGTTCACGAGGGATATTGGTCTGACGTTCTCTTTTTTAGTTGAGTCTTTGTGTGGCTTGGGGATCAAGGTTATTGAAGCCTCATAGAAAGAGTTTCGCAAAGACCCTTCCTCTTCTATTGTGTGGAATACTTTGAGAAGAATTGGTATAAGCTATTCTTTGAGTTTCTGGTAGGATTCTGCACTGAGGCCATCTGGACCTGGACTTTTTTTGGTTGGGAGACTTTTGATGACTGCTTCTATTTCCATAGGGGTTATAGGTCTATTTAAATTGCTTATCTGTTCTTGATTTAGTTTTGGCAAGTGATAGCTATCCAGGAAGTCGTCCATTTCCTTTAAATTTATGAATTTTGTGGAGTACAGGTTTTCACAGTATGACCTGATGATTCTCTGGATTTCCTCATTGTCCGTTGTTATGTCCCCCTTTTCATTTCTGATTTTGTTAATATTCATGTTCACTCTCAGCTGTTTGATACGTTTGGACAAAGGTTTGTCTATCTTGTTGATTTTCTCAAAGAACCAACTCTTTGTTGCATTGATTCTTTGTATTATTTTCCTAGTTTCTACTTTATTGATTTCAGCCATCAATTTGATTATTTCCTGGTGTCTACTCCTCCTGCGGGAGTTTGCTTCTTTGTGTTCTAGAGCTTTCAGCTGTGCTGTTAATTCTCTATTATAACTATTTTCCAGTTTCTTCATGTGGACACTTAGCACTATGAACTTCCCCGGTAGCACTGGTTTCAAAGTGTCCCATAGATTTGGGTATGTTGTGTCTTCATTCTCATTGAATTTGAGGAAGACTTTAATTTCTTGTTTTATTTCTTCTTTGACCCAGGAATGGTTCAGTTGAACATTATTCAATTTCCATGAGTTTCTAGGTTCCTACAATTTGTATTGTTGAATTCTAATTTTAAAGCATGGTGGTCTAATAAGATGCATGGAGTTATTCCAATTTTTTGTAGCTGGTGAGGTTTGATATGTTGCAAAGTATGTGGTTGATTTTTGAGAAGGTTCCATCTGGTGGTGAAAAGAAGGTGTATTCTTTTTTATGTGGATGAAATGTTCTATAGATGTCTGTTAATCCCAGTTGGGTCATAACTTCTATTAGACCCTTTGCTTCTTTGTTGAGTTTCTATCTGGAATTCCTTTCTAGTGGTGAGAGTGTTGTGTTGAAATGCCCCACTATAACTGTGTGGGGCTTTATATGTGATTTAAGTTTTAATAATGTTTCTTTTATGAATATGGATGGCTTTGTATTTGGGGTATAGGTGTTCAGGATGGACACTTCATCTTGGTGGATTTCACCTATGATGTGTATATAATGACCTCCTTCATCTCTTTTGATTGATTTTATTTTAAACTCTAGTTTGTTTCATATTAGGATTGCTACCCCTGCTTGTTTCTTGGGTCCATTTAATTGAAAAAAAAATTTCCCAACCTTTAACTCTCAGGTTATATCTGTCTTTGAGGGTGAGGTGTGTTTCTTAAATGCAGCAGAAAGAAGTGTTCTGTGTTCGAATTCATTCTGCTAGCCTGTGTCTATTTATGAGTGAGTTAAGGCCATTAAAGTTGAGGGAGAAAAATGTCCATTGATTGCTCATCCTTCCTCGATTTTCAATGGTTGTTTTTGGTGGAATTATGTATTGAATTTCACCCTTTTGTTCTTTTGGCTGTTGGTAGAGAGGGATTCGCTAGTGCCTATGCTTTTCTGGTTGTAGGTAGCTTCCTTGTGTTGGAGTTTTCCTTCCAAAACTTTCTGTAGTGCTGGGTTAATGGATACGTATTGCTTGAAACTAGTTTTGTCATGGAATATCTTGTTTTCTCCAGCTATAGTGATTGAGTGATTTGCCAGGTATAGTAGACTGAGCTGGCATCCATGGTCTCTTAATGTTGGTAGAATATCTATCCAGGACGTTCTGGCTTTCAGAGTTTCCATGGAACAGTCAATGTAATTCTGATAGGTCGGCCTTTTTATGTTACTTGGCTTTTTCCTTAGTTGCTCTTAATATTATTTCTTTATTCTGTATATTTGGGACCCTGATTATTATGTGGCGAGGGGACTTTTTTGTGGTCCACTCTATTTGCTGTTCTGTAATCTTCTTTTACCTTCATTGGCATGTCTTTCTTAACGTTGCGAAAGTTTTGTTCTCTGATTTTGTTGAATATGTTTTCTGCCCCATACATCACTGGCATTTTATCATATCAATCACAGAGGATACCATCTGTCTCCTGTGTTACAAGGAAATACAATAGTTGTTTTCACTGAACAAACTACACGTTCCCTCTTAATTCATTATACTAATTATTATTTAGCCATTTTAGACGAATAAATACTAATGGCTAACTATATATATGTACACAAATAAACATTAAACGTGACCTGGTAAAAGGCACTGTATCTCTTATAATGATGTAACCAAATAATGCTTTGTAATACAAAAATGAAAAAGCCAAGAAAACACTGAACAAATTATGAATCCCATTATCTTTGAGGAAAATTTAAGATAGCTTATTTCCCAAATTGCAATAATTATTTTGAATTAGCTCAGTTCTAGAACCTTAAAAGAGCATGTGTTTATTCTCTACAATAACAATCAGGTGCTTGTGCACAGTTCAGCCGAGCCTTGTACTCCAGGTACTACCAGGATGCAATCACTATCTTCAGACTGTGATGTCATCCAAAGGCTCAGTCCATACTAAGTCTCAATCTAAAATCTTGAATATTCTTTGTTTCTCTCAGCTTTCTTGCAGCTGCCTCCCTGATGACTCCAACTCACTGCTTTCTGTTTTGTGTGAAGTACCTACCAGTCTCTGAAAACTTCAAAGCCTTTGTTTTAATTCCTATGGAAATGCATAGATCATTTTTATTTTAACATATGATGCTTATCTAGAAGATCCCACTGCATTGATTTTGTGTGGTTATTTTGTTTTTCAGCTAGTCAATATTGTTACTTGAAGTAGCAGTTTTAGCTACTATGTTACATGCAAATGCTTTATAAAGACTTAACCCATGAGCAATAAACATTTTTTGTTTCATGTATGTAAATTAGAAATTTTAAAACTACATTTGTATAATATTCTGTTTACTAAACAAGTAAATATATTCAAATAAGAGCTACCTTAAAATTTCAAGAAATAACTGTTTTGGGCAGTTAATAATAACAAATCTGCATTATACATGCAGAATTATATAGTCAACACTGATTGATACAACTTAGTTTTAGAAAATACTGCTTTTAGCACATCCCACAGTTTCTAGAATGTCCTGTTTTTCTTCATGTCCTAAGGCAGTGCTTTACCTTTTTGGCTTTTCATTGACTGAGGGTTGTTCAAGACATTGTATAGGTCTGGGGATTATAACCCCATAGTAGAGGGTTTATTTATCATGGTTGTGGAAGATATTGGGTGAGAGACCTATCATTCAAAGTAATGAAATAAAGTAAAGCAAAAGATGCATTACTCTCCACATATATGTGAATCATTTTATCTTTCTCACAATTACAGATTCAAAAATTCCTTTCCGGGAAGGAACAAAAACTTATTTCATATGATTTCAATCCTTTTAAGTTTTTTCATTTAAATTTTGTTTCATTTTACGTAACAACCTGAGTTCCCCCTCTCTTCCCTTCTCCTGCCCTGACCTCCCATACACTCCTCAGAGCAGGTAAGGCCTCCCATGGGGAGTCAACAAAATGCAACATACCAAGTTGAGGCAGTACCAAGCCCTTGCCCCCTGTATCAAAATTGAGCAAGGTATCTCACTATAGGAAATGAGCTCCAAAAAAAACAGTTCATGAACCCAGGGTAAGTCCCCTCCAGTTCCCCACACACACATTCAGAGGCCCTAGTTTGGTACCATGAGGTTCCCCAACTGTCATTCCAGAGTCCATGAGCTCTTATTGGCTCAGGTCAGCTGTCTCTGTGGTTTTCCAAATCATGATCTTAACTGCTCTTGCTCCTATGTTTTCTCCTCCCTGTCTACAACTGTACTCTAGGAGCTCAGCAGACATTTAAGGAAGTGCTCAACATCCTTATCCATCATGGAAATGCAGATCAAAATGACTTTGAGATACCATTTATGCCTATCAGTGTGCATAAGATTATAATCACTGATGATATCTTATGATGGAGAGGATATGGAGTCAGGGGAACACTCCTCCATTGCTGGTGGGAATGCAAACTTGTACAGCCACTTTCAAAATCAGTATGGTGGTTTCTCAGAAAACTGGGAATCAATCTACCTCAAGACCCAGCAATAACACTCTTGGGAATATACCTGAAGGATGCACAATCATACCACAAGGACATTTGCTGAATTATGTTCTTAGCAGCATTCTTTGTACTAGATAGAACCAGGAAACAACTTAGATGTCCCTCAACTGAAGAATGGATAAAGAAAAATGTGGTATATTTACACAACAGACTATTACTCAGTGGTTAAAAAATGATATCTTGAAATTTGCAGGCAAATGGATGGAAACATCCTGAGTGAGGTAAATTTTTTAAGTTCTTAGAGGTTTATTTTTAAATATAATGTTTGATTTATCTTTGATGTTATTCTGCATTCTTACCATGATCTTTAAGTATAGGCCCATTTGTTTTATAGTTTTGTTCAAATGTGTGGTGATATTTTGTTTTTGATCTAAAAAATAAAGTTTGCATGAAGATCCCAGTGCAGAGCTAGCCATGCTAGTTAGCCATAAAAGCCAGACAGTGGTGAAACACACCTTTAATCCAAACACTCAGGAGGCAGAGGCAGGCAGATCTTTCTAAGTTCAAGGTCACTCTGGTCTATATGATATTGATCCAGTCTAAAAGAGAAACAGAACCAGGCAGTGGTGGCTCAAACTTCTAATCCTGCTACTAGGGAAATGGAGTCTGGAGTGATATGAAAGGGCAGAGAGGAATATAAAGTAGGAGGAGACAGGAGCTCAGGGCATTCAGTCAGGTTTTGGAGAGAGAGAGAGAGAGAGAGAGAGAGAGAGAGAGAGAGAGAGGGATTCATAGCAACAAGATACCCAATTCAGTATGAAAATTGTAGAGGTAAAAATTCTAGAGGCGGTACACTCTGTTTTTTCTGATCTTCACACCACAATAGCTGACTCCAAGTTTTAATTATTAAGACTAATTAGAATTCATTCTAAAGCAATATGTTGACTTTGGATTACATATTCAGACAATTAATAAAAACTCATCTTTGGAAGGTTTATACTACTGTTAGTTTGCTAGCTATATCTCAGCTCAGATCTGTGGATGCTTTGTTACACATACAGATATGATCTGAAGTTGAGAACACATACACTTAAAATTGCTGTTTGTGCCTGATTAACACATTATCATTATGAGATCACTTTGTTTGAGACTTGCAATCAAATTAAATTAATTAAAATTAATTGTATAAAGCCTACATTACTTGATATAAATGTCCCTTTAGAAGAAGGACATTTGTGGCACAAGAACATCAGATGAATATTGGCTATATGCTGCCATCCAAGTAACTGTGTGAGTCTAGGTGATAAGCACTGAATAAGCCATTAAAGCATATTCAAAGAAGGTATAGCTCTACACAAACGATGATAGTAATCATGGAGTCTTCAGGAATTCAGAATTTTAAAGGCATTAATTGCCTGGGATATAACCTAACTATTATGAATTATTTTCATGGCGTTCCTAGGAAAGAAACAGATGTATAAAATCATGAAAACAACTGAAAACAACCATTGTCTTTTAAAAATGTTTGTGGGTGTTTTAAGTGCATGTAATTTTATGTCACTTACATGCTTGGTGCTCACAGAGGCAACAAAAGGGTTCTTTGTAAATGGGACTTCTGAATTTCAGTTAACAAATATTTTCCATACATAAAACTGTATCATACTTAAAACTTTTAATGTACTTTATGATTTCTAGCTCATAAAAGAAAGCTCTCAAGAATAAACAATTCATGTGACTTCCAACAACCTCTGGCTTAACATAGCTACTCCAACACAGGATATGTAAAGGTCAGACAGTCAACTTATGTATGAAGTTTATTCTGACACTATTATTTTACTCATTTTCTTATTCTCTAATTTGTTTCTGCATTTCTTGGTGACCAAAGTCGTGTGCAATGTGTGTAATATGTAGAGAATATTCACATAACAATAAGCCTCTTTGTTACTCTGTGTCCTTACAAAGAAAGACACAGATGGTGGCAGAGACTCAGAGTAAAGAAGTATTTCAAACGAAGTCGGACTTTCTTCTGGAATTCAGTATATGCGCAGTGTGTCATAATATGTTTCCCTTTGAAGGAAATACCATTACACCATGGTAACAATAGGAACAAATATAGAGAAATAAAATAATTATACTGTATGAAGTAGGCATAAACATCCAAGGAATGAAAATAAATTGATCCATATGGAATAGTTGCTGTAACCATTGAACAGGGCTAATGAAATCAGATTTTTTCGTACTGAGATACTTTGTAACAAGAGTTGACAGAAACTGTATAAAACCTGAGTGAGAAGGGAAATGCAGTCACTTGATTGGTTCTGTAGAACTCAGACAAACTTGTTTCTAGAACTTAAATAAGACGCATTTGAAGGACAGTATTTACACTCATCTTTGCTATGTGAGGTCTCAAATAAAAATGTTGGTCCATGTAGGTGACTGTTTTGGTAAGCGATTCAACGGTTAAGTTCTATGGAAAGACACAAATATATTTGTGCATATTTAAGCACATACAAACACACATATATATTTCAATGTACCATGTTCTATTTGCATGTATTAGAACATTAAAAAGACAATAATTGTGGTTTTTGAATAACAATAATTTTATTTGGGAAATGCTGCTGAATTCTTTTTTTAATTTAAATTAGAAACAATCTTATTTTACATGTCAATCCCTGTTCTCTCTCCCTCTCCTCCTCACCTTCCCCCCACCAACTCCCTATCCAATCCTCTTTCTGCTCTCCAGGAAGGTTGAAGCCTTCCATGGAGGAATCTTCAAAGTCTGTCATATCATTTGGAGCAGGCCATTGACCCTCCCCATGTGTCTATGTAGAGAGTATATCCCTCTATGTGGAGTGGGCAACCAAAGTCCATTTGTGTACTAGGGAGATAAGTATTGATCCCCTACTGTAGGCCCCATAGATTAACCAGACTTCCAAACTGATGTCCACGTTCAATGGTTCTGGGACAGCCCTATGCTGCTTTTCCTTATTCAGGTCGGCTATTTGTGTGAGTTTCTCCAACCTGGCCTTGACCCCTTTGCTTATCAGTCCCCCCTCTCTGCAACTGGATTCCAGAGTTCAACACAATGTGTAGCTGTGGGTGTCTGCTTCTGTTTCCATCAGCTATTGGATGGAGGCTCTAGGATGGTGTATAAGTTAGTCATCAATCTCATTATAGGGGAAGGGCATTTAAGGTAGCCTCTCTACTATTGCTTAGATTGTTAATTGGGGTCAACCTTGTTCTCTGGACATCTCCCTGTGCCAGATATTTCTTTAACCCTATAATGGCTACCTCTATTATGGTATCTCTTTTCTTGCTCTCCTCTATTCTTCCCTGACTTGATTATATTGCTCTCTCATGTCCTCTCCCCTCTTCTTCTCACCATCTCTTTCCCTAACACCCTCTCCCCTCCCCCCATGCTCCAAATTAGTTAAGGATATCCCTTCCCCTTTTTCAGGAGAACCATATGTCTCTCTTAGGGTCTTCTCTGTTTCCTAGCTTCACTGTTGTTATGGAATGTGGGGTGGTAATCCTTGATTCTATATCTAAAATCCATATATGAGTGAGTACATACCATGTTTACCTTTCTGTGACTGGGTTACTTCACTCAGGATGGTTTCCTCTAGTTCCATCCAATTGCCTGCAAATATCAAGATTCCATTGTTTTTTATCACTGAGTAGTACCCCATTGTGTAAATATTCATACATGCATGGGTTAATATCAGCGTTATCAATTGGATTTCATTGGTCTGCTTGTCTATTTTTGTGCCAATACCAAACTGTTTTCAGGACTACAGCTCTATAATAGAACTTGAGTTCAGGGCTGGTGAAGCCTCCAGATGTTGCTTTGTGGAATAAGGTTGTTTTGGCTATCCTGGGTCTATTGTTTTCCATACAATATGGTTTTTTGTTCTTTCAAGGTCTGTGAAAAAATGTGCTGGTATTTTAATGGAGATTGCCTTGAATCTGTAGATTTCTTTTGGAAGGATAGCCATTTTTACTACATTGATCCTACCTATCATAGATCATGGGAGATCTTTCCATTTTCTGGTGTCTTCTCTAATTTCTTTCTTTAAAGACTCAAAGTTCTTGCGATATAGGACATTCACTTGTTTGGTTAGCATTACCCCAAGGTATTTTATGTTGTTTGTGGCAATTGTAAAGGGTGATGTTTCTCTGGTTTCTTTCTCAGCCTTCTTATCATCTGTATATAGTAGGGCTACTGATATTTTTTATTTGATCTTGTAGCCTGCCACTTTGCTGAAGAAGTTAATAAGCTGTAAGCGTTCCCTGGTAGATTTCTTTGGGTCATTTATTTAAACTATCATATAGTCTGCAAATAATGATAGTTGGACCTCTTCCTTTCCAATTTGTATCCCCGTGGTCTCCTTTTGTTGACTTTTGCTCTAGCTAGAAATTCGAGTACAATATTGAAGAGGTATTTGTAGAGGGGACAGCCTTGTCTTGTTCATGATTTTAATGGAATCGTCTTGTGTTTCTGGCCATTTAGTTTAATGTTACACGTTGGTTTGCTCTATATAGCTTTAAACATGTTTAGGTATGTTCCTGTTATCCCCTATCTCTCAAAGACCTTTACCATGAAGGAGTAGTAGATTTTGTCCAAAGCTTTTATAGCATCTAGTGAGATGATCATGTGTTTTTTTCCTCAGCTTGTTTATATGGTGGATTACATTGATAGGTTTTCGTATGTTGAACCGTCCCTGAATTCTTGGGATGAAGCCTATCTGATCATGGTGGATGAGTTTTCTGATATGTTCTTAGATCTGATTTACCAGTGTTTCATTATTTTTGCATCAAAGTTCATGAGGGAAATTGTTCTGAAGTTCTCTTTGTTAGTTGTATGTTTGTGTGGCTTGGGTATCAATGTAATTGAATCCACATAAAAAGAGTTTGGCAAAGACCATTCTGCTTCTATTGCATGTAATGCTTTGAGGAGAATTGGTATAAGCTGTTCATTGAATTTCTGGTAGTATTCTGCACTGAAACCATCTGACCGTGGCCTTTGTTTTGGTTGAGAGACTTTTGATGACAGCCTCTATTTTTCAGGCGTTACAGGTCTATTTAAATTGCTTATCTGTTTTTGATTTAATTTTGGCAGCTGAAATCTATCCAGGAAGTCATCCCTTTCCTTTAAATTTTCGAATTTTGTGGAGTACAGGTTTTCAAAGTATGACGTGATTGTTCTCTGGATTTCCTCCTTGTCTGCTGTTTTGTCCCCCTTTTTATTTCTAGTGTAAATATTCTCCAATTTCTTCACATGGGCACTTCTAATGTTATTATTCTCCCGTTTCTTCATGTGGGCACTTAGTGCTATGAATTTTCCTCTTATCACTGCTTTCAAAGAGTTCCATAAGTTTGGATATGTTGTGTCTTCATTCTCATTGAAATCTAGGAAATTTTTAATTTCTCTTTTTGTTTCATATTTTACCCAGGCATGGAGCAATAGTGCTTTATTCAATTTCAAAATGTTTGAAGGGTTCCTGCAGTTTGAGTTGTTGTCGAACTCTTTATTTTTTTATTATTATTAAATTTTTTTATTTTTAAGTTTAAATTTAGATTAGAAACATGGTTGTTTCACAAGTCAGTTGCAGGTCCATCCCCTTTTCACTCCCCTCCTCCCCTGCCCAACCCTAGCTTAGAAAAGCTGTACTCCACAAAATTCGAAAATTTAAAGGAAATGGACAACTTCCTGGATAGCTATCACTTGCCAAAATTAAATCAAGAACAGATAAGCAATTTAAATAGAACTCTATCTTTAAAGCATGGTGGTCTGATAAGATACATGGAGTTATTCCAACTGTTTTGTACCTGTTGAGGTTTGCTATGTTGCCAAGTGTGTGGTCAATTTTTGAGAAGGTTCCATGTGGTGCTGAGAAGAAGGTATATTCTTTTGTGTTTGGGTGGAATCTTCTATAGATGTCTGTCAAATCCAATTGGGTCATAACCTCTATTAGTTCCTTTGTTTCATTTTTAAGTTTCTGTCTTGTAATCCTGTCTAGTGGTGACAGTGGGGTGTTGAAGTCTCCCACTATTATTGTTTGAGGTTTTATGTGTGGTTTGAGTTTAAATAATGTTTCATTTAAGAATTTGGATGACTCTGTATTAGGGACAAAGATGTTCAGAATTGAGACTTCATCTTGGTGGTTTTTTCTGTGGTGAATATGAACTGACAATATAAAATATATTTTGTTAGATATTAGGATTTCTTCCCCTGCTTGTTTCTTGGGGCCATTGGATATCAAAATCTTTTCCCAACCATTAACTCTGAGGTAATATCTGTCTTTGAGGCTGAGATGTGTTTCTTGTATGCAGCATAAGGATGGGCTCTGTCATCGAATCCATTCTGTTAGCCTGTGCCTTTTTTTTTGGTTTTTCGAGACAGGGTTTCTCTGTGGCTTTAGAGGCTGTCCTGGAACTAGCTCTTTTAGACCAGGCAGGCCTCGAACTCACAGAGATCTGCCTGCCTCTGCCTCCCAGCCTATGCCTTTTTATGGCAAGTTAGGACTATTGTTATTGAGGGATATTAATGACCTTTGATTGCTGGTTCTTGTTATTTTTTGGAATGGTTATTCTTGGTGGAATTATGTGTGAAATTTCACCCCTTGGCTTTTTTTGTCTGTTGGTAGAGAGGGATTCTCTAATGCCTGTGTTTTTCTGGTTGTATTTAACTTCCTTGGGTTGGTGTTTTCCTTCCAAAATTTCTGTAGGGCTGGGTTAGTGGATGGGTATAGTGTAAATCTGGTTTTGTCATGGAATATCTCCATTTATACTAATTGATAGCTTTGCCGGGTATAGTAGTCTGGGCTGGCATCCGTGGTCTCTTAATGTTGGTAGAATATCTATTCAGGACCTTCTGGCTTTAAGAGTTTCCATGGAGAAGACAGGTTTACTTCTGATCGGTTTGCCTTTATATGTTACTTGGCCTTTTCCCTTAGCTGCTCTTAATATTCTTTCATTATTTTGTGGATTTGGGGTCTTGATTATTATGTGGTGAGGGGACTTTTTTGGGATCCACTCTATGTGGTGTTCTGTAAGCTTCTTGTCCCTTCATTGGCATGATTTTGTTGAATATGTTTTCTGCCCCTTTGAGGAGGTTTTCATCACCTTTTATATGTATTATTTTTTAGGTTTGGTCTTTTCATGGTGTCCCATGTTTCCTGTTTGTTTTGAGTTAAGGAATTGCTGGACATAAGATTTTCTTTTGTTGATGAGTCCATTTCTCCTAGTGTATCTTCAACACCTGAGATTCTCTCTTCCATCTCTTGTATTCTATTGGTAATACTTGTATTGGTAGTACCAGATTATTTACCCAGCTTTTCTATTTCCAGACTTTCTTCAGATTGTGTTTTTTATTGTCTTTATTTCAGTTTTCAACCCTTGCACTGTTTGCATAGTTTCTTTTAATTTTAAGATTATCAAATCGTCCATTTGTTGTATTTTATTTGTTCTTTTGTCCATTTCTTGCATTTTTTGGTTTGCTTTTTCTTCAATTACTTGCATTTTTTTAGTTTGCTTTTTCTTCCATTTACTGCCTTTTTTGGTTTGTTTATTCTTCCATTTCTTGCATTTTTGTTTTGTTTTTTCATCCATTTCTTTGAGGAAATTTCCTATATCCTCCTTTATGGTCTCTATCATTTTCATGAAGGTGGTTTTAAGGTCATTCAGTTCTGCTTCATTTGCATTGGAATGTTGGAGTCTTGCTGGTGTGGAATCTCTGGAATATGGTGGTGTCATTTTTGTTTTTCTGTTGCTGAGTGTGTTTTTCTATTGTCTCTTTCCCATCTCTTCTTCTAGTGGGTGCAGAAAGAGCCCCTTACAGGTCTGGGCTTAGGAGACCAGAGTACCCTTTCAGTGGGTGCTAGCAAGTCCAATAATCTGGGTGTTCTTCTATTCCTGGTCCTAGTTCTTGTACCGTGTGTGGAGAAGAAGACCAGGGATCTGGGGTGCTTCACCTCCAACCTGGTCCCCTGCGCCCTTTACTGGATCTGTTGGTTTTCTGGTCTCATTGGTGGGAGAGAAGACCTGAAATCTGGGATTCTTGGCTCCAGCCAGGATTGGAAGCTCTGTGCAGTTCCCAGGCAATCCCAAGGCACTAGAAAGCAGGCTCGGGTGCAGTGCTTGTTATACCTAGTCCCGGCGCACCAGGTGGTCCCCTGCTTTCTCTTGACTGGAGTTTTGACTGAAGTTCTAATCTTGATTGAAGCTCCTGTCTGAGACTCTGGCCAAAGAGTAGAAGTTGTGCTATATCAGTTCATTGATCTGGAGTTGTCTAGAGTGATGTAGTCCCAATTTGGTTTCAGGATGGTATTTGTCATATCAGATGCATCAAGTTGGATCAGATGGATGGATCAGATCAGATGGAATCGAGGAATTAGGGCAGTTCAGGTGCATCAAGTCATATCAGGTGGAGTCGTAGAAGTGGGGCCCCATTTACTTTCCGAAGTGTTTGAAGATTGCTGTTATGAAAATCTTAGCTCTGACCATGCCACCTAGGGGCACAGGTATCTAAAATCTCTCCCTGCTTCTTATGGTGTATGATTTTTCTGATGTGTTCTTAGATTCCATTTGCCAGTATATTATTGAGTATTTTTTCATCAATATTCATGAGAGAGATTGGAGTATTGTTCCGTATCTTAACTGTGTCTTTGTGTGGTTTGGTTACTAAGGTAATTGTAGCCTTTTAAAAAGAGTTTGGCAATGATCCTTCTGCTTCTATTCTGTGGTACAATTTGAGGAGTATTGGTATTAGCTCTTCTTTGAATTTCTTGTAGAATTCTGCACTGAAACCATCTGAACCTGAATTTATATTGGTTGGAAGACTTTTTGGATGGCTGCTTCTATTTCTTTAGGGGTTACAGGTTTATTAAAATTTTTATCTGTTGTTGATTTAATTTTGGTAAGTGATATCTATCCAGAAAATTGTCCATTTCCTTTAAATTTTAAAAATTTGTGTTGTACAGATTTTCAAAGTATGATTTGATGAATCTCTGGATTCTCTCATGTCTGTTGTTATGTTCACCTTTTCATTTCTGATTTTATTAATTAGAATATTCTCTCTCTGCCTTTTGGTTAGATTGCGTAAAGATTTGTCTTTCTTGCAGATTTTCTCAAAGAACCAACTCTTTTTTAATTGATTCTTTGTATTGTTTAATTGTTTCTACTTTATTGATTTCAGCTCTCAATTTGAATTTATCCTGGCATGTACTCCTCCTGGGTGAGTATGCTTCTTTTTGTTCTAGACCTTTCAAGTGTTCTGTGAATTCTGTAGTGTGGCTATTCTCCAGTTTCTTCATGTGGGCACTTAGTGATATTAAAGTTACTCTTAGAACTGCTTTCAGAGTCTCCCAAAGACTTGGTATGCTGTGGGCTCATTTTCATTGAATTATAGGAAGTGTTTGATTTCTTTCTTTCTCTTTCTCTCTTTCCTCCATTCTCTCTTTCTTTCCTTCCCTAGGGGTGATTTAATTGAGCATTATTCAAATTCCATGAGTTTGTGGGGTCTTCTACAATTTGTGTTGTTGTTGAATTTTAATTTTAAGCCATGCTGATCTGATAAGATACAGGGGGTTATTCCAAATTTTTTGAGCCTGTTGAAGTTTGATTTTTTGACATGAATGTGGTTGATTTTAGAGATGGTTCCATGTGGTGCTGAGAAGAAGATATATTCATTTATGTTTTGATGGAATGTTGTATAGGTATCTGTTAAACCCAATTGGGTAATAACTTCTTTTAGTTCCTTCGTTTCTTTTTTAAGTTTCTGTCTGGTGGTGCTGTTCAGTGTTTAGAGTGGGATGTTGAAGTCTCCCATTGTAATTGTGTGGGGTTTAATTTATAATTTGAATTTTAATAATGTTTCTTTTTAAAATGTGTGTACCTTTTCTATTTGCGACTTAGATGTTCAGAATTGAGACTTATTCCTGATGGATTTTTCCTGTAATGAATATGAAATATCCTTCTTTATCTCTTTTGATTAATTCAATATGAAGTCTATTTTATTAAATATTAGGATAGGTATACCAATTTGCTTCTTTGGTCCATTTAATTGGAAAATATTTTCTCAATCCTTAAGTCTGAGAAAACGTCTGTTTTGAAGTGGAGGTGTTTTACTTGTATACAGCAAAGGATGGATTTTGTGTTTGTATCCATTCTGTTTGCTTGTGTATTTTTATAGGTGAGTTAAGACCATTGATATTGAGGAATATCAATGACCATTGATTGTTGATTCTTGTTTGTGTTGGATTCATTTTTTAAGGTGGTGGTATTGTATTTGAGTTTTCCCCCTATTTCTGAGTTTTGTTAAAGTGAGGTTATCAATTTGCCTATGATTTTGGGAGTTTCGTTAACTTCCTTGGGTTGGAATATTTTTCTAGGATTATCTATAGAGCTGGATTTGTGGATATGTATTGTGTAAATCTGTTTTTGTCATGGAATATCTTGTTTTTTCCATCTATAGTGATTGAGAGTTTTTCTGATTATAGTAGTCTGGTCTGGAATCTATGGTCTCTTAGTATTTGTGGAATGTCTATCCAGAAGCATCTGATCTTTAGTGTTTCTGTGGAGAAGTCCAGTGTATTCCTGATAGTTCTGCCTTTATATGTTACTTGGCCTCTTTCCTTTGCTGCTCTTAATACTCTTTCTTCATTCTGTAGGGTGTTTTGATTATTATGTGGCCAGGGGACTCTTTTTTTGGTCCAGTCTATTTGGTGTTAGGTAAGCTTCTTGTGCTTTCATAGGCCTGTCCTTCTTCAGGTTGGGAAAGTTTTCTCCTATGGTTTTGTTGAATATATTTTGCACATTTGAGCTGGGCTTCTTCAACTTCTTCTATACCTGTTATTCTTAGGTTTGGTCTTTTCACTGTGTCCCATGTTTCCTGGATACTTTTCTTTAAGTATTTCTTGGATGTAAGATTTTCTTTGTTTGATGAATCTATTTCCCCTAGTTTATCTTCAGTGCCTGCGATTCTCTTCCATCTCTTGTATTCTGTTTGATAAGCTTGAATCAATAGTTCCTGATTGTTTATTCAGGTTTTCTATTTCCAACATGCCCTCAGTTTGTTTTCTTATGGTCTCTCTTTCACTGTTAAGGTCTTGAAGTGTTTGAACTGTTTCCTTCATCTGTTTGATTGTCTTTTATTGTCTTTCCTTGCTTTCTTTCAGAGATTTATTGATTTCTTACATTTTCTAGTTTGGATTTTCTTCCATTTCTTTAAGGGATATTCTCATACCATCTTTGAGCCCCTATATCACTTTAATGAGGTTCTTTTTAAGTCATTCTCTTCTGTTTCATCTGCGTTGGGATATGCAGTTCTTGCTGGTGTAGAATCCCTAGAGTCTGATTTTGTCACATAAGTCTTTCTGTTGTTGGATGTGTTTTTATACTGTCTTCTCATCTCTTCTTCATGAGGTTATTAGGTGTGTATCTCTCTCTCTTCATAGATATGAATTGAAGGCTCCATTCTCTCTCTCCTCTCTCTCTCTCTCTCTCTCTCTCTCTCTCTCTCTCTCTCTCTGTCAGTCTGACTCTCTCTCACCAGAATGACAGTGAATGTTGCTTGCTGCTTTCTTTCTGCCTCCAGGTCCCTCTGCAGAATTCAGTGGCAGGAAGGGTTTGGCTACTGAGGGTCATGAGACCTAAAGTGGGGGATATGAGCTAGAATAGTCTTTGGGATTAATCTCTCTGCTGGTGGGTGGAGGGACAAGTCCAGAATGGTGGCCAATGAGGCTGGCAGGTTTGTACTTCCTCCAGGTACTTCTGCGGATTTTGGTGGCAGGAAGGGTCTGGTGCCTGCCTTATGAATCTTTTAATTCACAGGCTTTCAGTTTGATTATCTTCAGATCCTTTCTGGTTGCAGAAAGTCTTGTCCAAGGTACTGAATTTCTCATCTGCATCTTCAATCATCATTAAGATCATTGACCATTTTTAACTAAACACTTGAATTCCTTGTCTAACTTTTCAAACATTTCAATACCTTGGGATTCACTTATCAAAGTCTTATTGATTATTTGATGTATCATTTTCGAATGTCTTATATTGCTGTGCTGTATTTTCCATATCAAGTTGGATTTGGAGTATTTTATGATTCATGCCTTACCAAAGAATATTTCAAAACAGCAGGGTATTAAAATATAGCTATAAAATATTGGTTTTGCTCTCTGGGTTTCTGTCATCTAGATTCTAAATATAAAGGTCAAGAAAGCCACCACATTTAGTTTACTCATTGTTTCTTCTAGCCCAATCCAACAGATCTTTACACTAGGTACATCAGAGGTATCTTCACATAGTATACATATATTTGTCTCAGTGTTTCTCCAAATCTTTCTCTTTCACTTGAGCCATTTAATCCTGTGGCCATGGTTGAAATAAATTAGGATCTTTGTAGTCTCACTTAATGTCTACCTACAAAACCTATGCAGACATGACTTCCTAAAACACAAAGCTATTTCTGTTTTTGATAGAATATGAAAATCAGTCATCTGTGCATTTAAGTGGAAATATGATTTAAATGATACTTCTAAAATCCACTTGAAGATAAAAATATTTAAAGTATAATATTGTGACACAAAATGATGGAAGTTAATATTTAAGAATTTGTTTGTTTGTTTTCGAGACAAGGTTTCACTAATAGCCTTGGTTGACCTAGTCCTTACTGTCTAATAGCCTTGGTTGACCTAGTCCTTATTGTAAATCAGATTTTCCTTGACCTCACAGAAATCCACCCCCTTCTGTCTCCTGAATACTGGAATTAAAGTTGTGCACCTCCACCCTAAGCTATGCCAAAGTTTACACATTCTTTATTATGCCCTGTTTTTAAAATGATTAATTTGAAGCCAAAATTTTAAAATGATGATACAGATTTATCAGAAGACCTTTAAGTACACTTAGGTATAACTTGCTTTCAACTTTCTTATGTCCATAGTTGTCAACTGCAGCATACTATTCCACTGAATAAGTGGCATTTGTGATAAGTTAGATAGTTAATTACTAGACATGCCATCTTTGGGAATCAGTGTCAGCTAAGTTTTATTTGTGGTCTGATTTCTGAATATGTATAGTTACTAGAGTTGCCACAGAGCATCAAGTACATGTTCTAAATAACATATAAGTTCACAAGAGTTCATATAAAAGCTATTCATCGATCTCAAGATGTTTTACAATTAAATCAATGCAATCTCATTATTTAAATGAGCAACATAAATTTTATGTAGACCTCTCCAAAAAGATGGAAACCTTGCTCCTTACCATTCTGTTTTGTTTGCTCTCCTATTTCTCAACACCATTCAGGTTTCCATTGAAACAATAATTACATTGTTTTATTTAACAATTTGATCACTGGGAAATAGCCCTTAATAATTTTGTTGAATTCATGTTACATGTTGGACTCTCAACAAATTTATCTTGCATAAAAAATTGAATGTATGGTATGATAACAAAATGGTTCTTGTATTAATAAGAATTTACAAGTTCTGGTTGAAAAATGAAGATAATAGAATAATTAGTTCAATATCTATCACATATTCATGCTGTTTCTCCACTGTACAGTAAATACCATTTTCAGAAGAAGCTTTTAAAACTCACAAAATGAAGAGAAGGAAGGAAGGAAGAAAAGAAAGGGACAATGTACAGAGTTTGTGATACAAAGCAGTGAGTTTCTTACCTTTTGAACTGTAGAGTTAGATCACCACTATATCTCAATGTGAGTCAGAGAGGTTCACCACACACATGGATCTGGATCACTGCCACTACATAATACAAAATGAATGAGTATTGTCACACATGTTGTCCTTATCCATGCTTAGAAATTCAAAAGACCTTTTGTACTATGCCTGGTGTAAAGAATAGTGTGATGAAGCAAAAAGGCTTTGATGAGACAAGAATTGATGTGAGACATTGTTTATACTTTATTAAAGCATGCCTGAAGATTAAGAAAGCAAAGTCAGCCACAAGCTATAAAGTCACACACCTTTAATCCCAGCAGACAGAAGCCAAGGGGTTGTGGTACATATCTTTAATCCTTGGACTCAGGAATAAGAGATAGACAGATCTCTGTGAGTCCAAATAAAACCATATCTTTACAAGTGTGAGTTAGTCTAAAAGAGAATTGTAGCTCACACCTTTAATTCCAATATTATAGAAGTATGTGAGACAGAAGCAAGGTCAGAGAGAGGCTTTTAGTTTCCAGCTACCCTGAGGAAAGGCAGCAGTTTGACACCGAGTTCCAGAATTACAGGCATAAGTCTAGCTATCCTACGTAGTTTTTGTATGATGGATTGTTAAATTTCCACTGATGACAGGTTGTCAATATTTGACTTCTTTCATAGATGATAAAATTGAGGTACAGTAATCAAAACAACTTCTCAAAAGTTGTAAATATAAAGCCCAGATTCAAATTTATGTGGCCCAGTATTTGATTTCATGCTAAGTAAATACATCATATTAACTCCTCTTAACTCAATGTATGTGAAAAGCTGCAATCTAAAGTCAGGTATCAGCTATTTGACGTTTTATTTCATCATGTGTAAAATTACAAGAACTGCAGAATTATAAAAGATACACAAATCCACAATTAGAAATGGGTTTGCTTATTCACTGAACAAATATTAAGCACCTAACCATTTGGAGTTACTCTAAAGACCTACCTTGATACTGCAGTAAAATGGAGAATTTTGTGCGAGAGTATCCAAAAGCCTGATGTCTCAGAATGTGGTAAGGACAGAATATCTGCTACAGACATCTAAATGTATGTTTCAGTAGAGTGGCCCATCCTGCTGTTCTGTCAGAAGTCCCAAAGCCCCTGACACAAGTGAGAGGCAGGATAATATGGTCTGGAAAGGAAGATCTTGGGGAGGAGGGATTTTGGACAGTTTCTTTGCATGAAATTTTACTTATTTATTTCTAAACTTTTATTCTTCTCTAACGCATTACATCCCAACCACAGTGTTCCCTCCCTCCACTACTCCCAGTCCCTCCCACAAACTTCCCTTCCCCCAAATCAATTCTGTAAGTTCTTTTTCACATAGAGAATTTCTTCTATGAATGTTTATCACAAGACTAAGGCAGGACTGGAAAGCCCTTCAGATTACCAAAACACCTGAGCAGTGTATGAGCTTCCAATTGGGAACACCTTACTACCTATGGCATGGTAAATTAACTAAGTGAAATTAGTGTCTGTAAGTTCTTTAGCTTTATTATGTCATAATTTAGAGAAAATAATAAGAAACAAACAGTAGCAGAATACTGTTAAATTTGCCTCGACTTGATTTATGAAGGAGATAGAAAACAATCCACTATAAACTGTCTTCTTATTTGATTTTTCTCTTATATATTTTCTCTGTCACACTCTTGTATCCTCAATGTATATGAAGCTGATTTCTGTATTTCACCATCCAGTTTAATTTTTCTGTATGTATTTGTCTGGCAGAATGTTTCATATGTTGAAATATTGTCTTTCAGTACTTAGAATCCGCATGATTTTTATCATGAATGGATGTTGCATATTATTAAAGGCTTTTCTGTATGACATTATTATAATACTTTTGTTCTTGATTCTATTTATAGCCTGTAATTTGGTTAAATAGGAGGTGCTGTTCATGAAAGAAGAAATACTCCCCGAACTCTGTTGACATTGCCTCAGAACTAAAATTGGGCCATGGATAGAACAAGCACTCAATATGTCCACACCTCTACCTCCTGGAATTTGACCACTTTTTCTAGATCACATTCAAGGACTTTCTGTGCAAAGGAGATATTTGAATGCTCACTTCATAGCACCTGAATTACTAATTGTTTTTCCCAAACTTTTCCTTAACTCAGGCATGAATATTTGGTTTCTGTGGGTCCAGGTGGATTACTCCAAGTCTTCAGGCAGTGCTCAAAGAAAGGTAAAAGTTACAAACTACCAAACAGACTTCTATTGTTTTTCCTTCTAACTCCCTCAAAACTGAGGGAAGCTTGGCTCTTTGCTGAGGGTGTGTGAGGGTTTGAATGAAAGGCTTCAGACAGCATTCCTGCCTACTGCCATGAATCACAGAATAAAAACTACATGACCCACTCCTCCTACAAAAGAGCCCTATGGCTGCATTACCATGGCCTCCCTTACATGTGGCCCCAGTGAACGATGTGTCCCTCTGGGTATACTGAGCCCACCACAGTGTGGGTGTACCTGTGTGTGTGGGTGGGGAGAAGTCCAGTCTAGAGGTAGTTTGGATGTATTTTACCTGCTCACACAGCCTGAAGATGAAAGAGATAGAATCCCTTCTCCTTCCACTATTTGTGCAGTTGATACAGGGCAAGCAAGGCTAATCAAATGAGCATCATTAAGTCAAGAGCTTTTCCTTAGTGGGTTTGCAGGACATAGCACCCTTGCCCCAAGACCTGGTGGGTAGCTCCTTCCTGGTTTTCCCACAAGCCAGTTTTACCAAGGCATCTTTCTCTCACAATGATCCCCATACAAATAAGCGGGCCACGGATTATCCTTGGGGTTTTCCTCTTTGGCACATTTGTTGTTTATTTCCAAGATTATCCTCTGATTACATCCACCTTATTTTTAATCCCTATCTCTGTCCCTTGCTCCTTTCATCCCATCCCTCTCTCTCTCTCTTGTATTTCTCTGTGTCTCCCCTCTCTCTGTTTCCCTCTCTCCCTGGCAATGTATGCACACACACACACACAGACACAACACACACACACACTCTCTCTCTCACACATACAAACCAAACTCACAAACACACTAACACTAAAACAAATTCCCACCTGACTCCACTGCCACACACACAAACTCAAATTTGGTTGTCTTGGCTTCTCTTGGAACATCTCACTGCCCTTCACATCCTTCTTGTGATCCCAATTTGTTCTTTAAATAAGGCAATAAACACACCTCAGGTTTTCTCTCTGGACTTCCATGTCTGCAACACAATGACCTTGAAACTGGGGGCTTCTCCAGCATTTGATAAAAGTGTGGGTTCCACAATGATCTGATCTTTCCCTAAGAGCTGTAATATCTTGTTGGCCTTGAAACTTTTTACTATCTGTGATTTCATTTCATGGTATTTCAGTTGTATATTTGGTTTCTAGAGACAGGGTTTCACTATGTAGATTTGGAGCCTGTCCTGGAATTTGCTGTATAGTCCATGGTGTCTGGGATCACATTGATTCCTGTCTTTTCCTTCCAATTGCTGGGATAACAGGTTTGTGCTAATTATCCCTGCTTAACACTCTTGTCTTATAAACTTAAATGCACACACACACTTACACACACACAGACACCACACACACATGCACACACACAAACACATGCATGCAAGCATTCCATATTTTCCTCTAATTCAATACATCTTACACACTTTCTCTTCCTTCCTTTAACTCGTAAATTAATATTTGCCCAGTGGTACACACGTCTAGTTTTCTTTCAATGTTTTGCTTGCTTGAACACTGTGCTCTTGAGTCCAGAACCTCTCAAGTAGTGCCATCTATGTGTAGTTTCCACAGTTCTACCATTCTTTTTCTACTTAAGTAGAAAGTCTAGCATGTCTTGGACCCTTTTTACTCTCCTGTGTTTTTCAACTTATTAAACACACCCAACCACCCATACTCCACCCACACACACACACACATTTCCAAGCACATACTATATTTGTAATGTCTTGGACGTTCAAATGTTCACATATCAACATTTTCTGCATTAATGTATAAAGATCCATTTATGTATTAGTCTATAATTTTATCTACCATTATGTATGCACCATTATCTTTCTTCTATCTGTAAGTAACATCCTCTAGCAACTGTCCATAAACAGTGCATCTATGTATCCCTTAAAGTCCTTTCTCAATATTTGCGTGCACATAAAAGTGTGTCTGTGTGTCCACATCTCCATCCAGATGAGTAGAAAGTCGTTTGCTGGTAAAAGGGAGGTTCCAGGTGCGGCGCATTGTATCTCTTGGTGTCCAAGCAAAACCCTCCTGGGTGGTTTGTTGCACTTTGCCTGCTTTCAGTCGTGGAATCACAATGGTGCCAGCTATCCCAGGAGGGATTGCAAGGTCCGGTCGGGTCCGGTCGGGTGGGGTCCCTGGGATAGGTCTGGTAGCTAGGTAGGTCAGGCGGTCTTGGGTTCGGGCTGTCGCTGTTTCCATCGGTTCATGTCCTAGCCCACCTGTTCTTGTAATCCTTGAGGGCCGTGGCCATGAGCAGAGCGGGTTTCTTAGCCAGGGTCTTGTGGCTTCTGCCCAAGGGTGGGCGGGGAGCCCTGTGCAGAATGGCAGGGCCAGAGGCTTCATGGAGGCTGTGCACATTTTCGGGGGAGGCCTCCCCTCCAGGTCCCGAGTGTGCATGCTGGCCTGGACTTGTGGCCTGGGCATGGAAGGAGATCATCTTGGTTTGGTGGCCTTGAGGTTTCTGGGCTTCGGAGTTTAGGATGCATGCTCTCAGGGTTTGCAGCTTCAGGTCCCGGGACTCCTGCTGCCAGAGGTGTGCCTGGTTCTCAGTCTGGCTGTGTGTTTGCTTGTTAGTGTGCACCTGGGTCCTGGACTCTCCCTCTTGCTGACTCCAGAGCTGGATGTCCTCCCGAGGAGCGGGTTGGCCTTGAGTTTCCCACCAAGAGTGTGGCTTAGCAAGGCTTCCTCGGTGCGAGTTCTGTGGGAGAGGTCTGGCAGGTCTGTGACCCGAATACACAGGAGTTTTCGAGCAGCTTCTCCAAGCCTAAGGTGCTTCTTTTTGCTGATTGGTGAAGGAAGAGTGCTCAGGTCCGTCCTGTGGGAAGCAGTCTTGAAGGGTGGAGGTGACCTCTGGAAAGGGACTGGCAGCCAGGAGGAGATTCAGATCTCTGCAGCTTGGAGCCTTGCTTTGAAGCACCTTTGCTGCTGCTGGGCTATGGGCCTGAGCTTCACAGGTACTTGTCCTCTTCCTTTGCGGGGAGGGAGTGTGGAGGAGGAAGACCGAGAGCTTTCATAGTTGAGGCAAGCCTCGAAGGAGCCTGCAGGTTAGTCTTCTGGGATCCAGAGGCCTGGGGTCTTTGCCCTCAGGGGAGACAGGCTCTGCGGCTTGGGCTTGGGCTTGGCAGACACAGCCTCTGGCTTGCTGCAGAGGGGATCGAGCCCTGGCAGCCACCTAGGCTAGCCCACACTTCCCTGGGGCTTTGTTGCCCTCATCTGGCTCTCTGCTCCTAGCTGTCTGTCCCCGAAGGACCCTCTTCTTCTTTGCCTCCTCCACTGCTGGCTCAGCAGCTTGGGCTGCAGGCTGCCCTTACCTTGCCCTCACTTGTGTGTGGGCTTCGTGGGCTTCGGGAGCTTCGTGGGCTTAGGCTCAGGCTCTGCCCTTAGGTGCTACTGCTCACCTCGAAAAGTTCTCTCCCATCTCCTCCCTGTTCCAGGGAAGCAGGCTCAGGAGGCTGGTCTTCTGGAAAATCTCTGTGAGGATCTGACATCGGGTTCTTAGGGAAAGCAAAGTCCTGTGGCCCTGGCTCAGCCTGGGGCTCGATCGGGCACTCCTCTGACCACTGGGCAGCTAAGACCTTGGCATAGGGGACCAGGAGCTGCTGTTTCCTCAAGAGCTTGATGGTCTGCCTGAAGCCAATCTCCTCAAGGCTGTCGAGCAACATGGGCTGCGAAGAGAGTTTCTTCAGGGTTTTGTAGAGCTGCCTGGGCTCTGTCTCCGTGCACAGGTGCTCGAGCAGCTTCTGCAGGGCTTCCGGGCGTCGGGCGGCCTCCATCTCCGCTGTCGAGGACCTGACTGGGCACCCCAAAAGCAGCAGGGCTGACTTAGCTAGTCCACTGACCGAGGACAGACGCGGCTGCATCTCTGGGGGCAGAGGACAGAGCTGCTAGGCTGACCTGCGCTTCAGCTGGCTCCCTTTGCCTCACCTCTACTCTGCTCACCTTGTCTTAAAGGGCTGGCTGGATCCACGCCTTCCAATTAACATCCCAGCTGACTTTTCCTGGGACCTCCCATCTGGACTGACAGGTCTCTCAGCCACGCCCAATTTCCCACTCCAGAATCCCCCAGCCCTCCTTCCACAACTCAACACCATCTATCATGATCCTCTCCTCCTCCAAAAGAGCCCTATGGCTGCCAGACCTTGGCCTTCCTTACAAGTGGCCCTGGTGAACGATGAGTCCCTCTGGTGATACTGAGCTCACCACTGTATTTGCGAGCCTGCGTGCATGAGCACGGGGACGTCCCTGTTCTGTGTGTGCGTGTGTGTGTGTGTGTGTGTGTGTGTGTGTGTATGTGTGTGTGTGAGTGTGTGTGTCTATGTGTATTTGTGTGTGGGAAGTCCAGTCAAGAGGTAGGTTGGATCTATTTTACCTGCTCACCCAGCATGAAGATGCAAGGGATAGAGTCCCTTCTCCTTCCACAATTTGTGCAGTTGATACAGGGCGAGCTAGGCTAAACAAATGGGTATCATTAAGTCAAGAGATTTTCCTGGGTGGGTTTGCAGCACATAGCACCAATGCCCCAGCTCTTCCCTGGTCTTCCCACAAGCCAGTTGTACCTAGGCATCTTTCTCTCACAAAGATCCCTATGCAAATAAGAGGGCCTGGGATTATCCTTTGGGTTTTCCTCTTTGGCACATTGGTTGTTTATTTCCAAGATTATCCTCTGATTAAATCCACTTTGTTTTTAATCCCTCCCTCTGTCCTTGCTCCATTCATGCCTCCCTCTCTCCCTCTCTCTTGTATCTCTCTATGTCTCCCCTCTCTGTGGCTATGTATGCACACACACACACACAAACACACTAGCCTTATAACCTTGTGTGAGAAACTACCTGTGTAACTTCTTGAAAACTACCGATACAACACTGTGTGAGATATTACACGTCTACATTCTTGAAAACTAATGACACAATGTTGTATGAGAATCTGCATGTGTACCTTATGGATAACTAACGATACAACACTGTGTGAGATTCTATAAATGTAAGTACTTAAAAACTAGCGATACAACACTGTGTGAGAAACTGAATGCTGAATTTCTTGAAAACTAAGATACAATGCTGTGTGAGATTCTAGATGTGTACCTTATTTAAAACTAACTATACAACGCTGTGTGAGATTCTACACATGTACCGTATTGAAAACAAACAATACAAAGCTGTGTGGGAAACTACAGGTGTAATTTATTGAAAACTAACCCTACAAGTCTGTGTGATAATCTACATGTGTGCCATATTGAAAACTAACAGTACAATGCTGTATGAAATTCAACACTTGTGTGAGATTATATGCATGTACCTTATTGAAAATAAATGATACAAAGCAGTGTGAGAATCTACAGGTGTGGCATATTGAAAACTAATGATACAATGCTTTGTTAGATTCTACATGTGCAACTCATTGAAAACTAACGATACAATGCTGCGTGAGATTCTACACGTGAATCTTATTGAAAAAGAAAACGATACAAAGCTGGGTGAGAATCTAAAGGTGTAATTTATTGAAAACTAACGATACAACGTTATTTGAGAATCTACCCGTGTAACTTCTTGGAAAACATCAATACAACACTGTGTGACAAACTACATGCGAAATTTCCTGAAACAAACTTTACAATACTTGTTGAGAATCTCTATGTGTAACTAATTGAAAAATAGTGATACAGCACTGTGTGAGAATCTACATGCCTAACTTCTTGAAAACAAACCATACAATGCTGTGTGAGAATCTCCACATGTACCTTATTGGAAACTAATGATGCAATGCTGTGTGAGATTCTACATGTGTACCTTATATAAAAGTGAAGATACAATGCTGTGTGAGAATCTACAATGTATCTTCTTCAAAACTATCCTTATAAACTTTTTTGAGATACTACATGTGTAACTTCTTGGAAACTATCGATACAACACTCTGTGAGAAATTATATTCGTAACTCCTTGAAAACTAACAAAACAACTCTTTGTGAGAATCTATAAGCGATACTTTTCAAAAACCATCAATACAACACTGTGTGAGGAACTACTTGTGTAACGCTTGAAAATTAATGATATAATTCTGTGTGATTCTACACGTGTACCTTACTGAAAACTAACAATACAATGCTGTGTGAGATTCCAAACGAGTACCTTATTGAAAAAGAGCAACACACGCTGTGTGAGAATCTACAGTGTAACTTATGAAAACTAACGATACAAAGCTGTGTGATATTCAACATGAGTACCTTATGGAAAAATAACGTTACAACCCTCTGTGAGAATCTACACGTGTACCATGTTGATAACTAACAATATAACAATGTGTGAGATTCTTAAGTGTAACTACTTGAAAACAAGCGATACAACACTGTGTGAGAAACTACATGTGTAGATTCTTGAAAACTAATGATATAACGCTGTATGAGTATCTACACGTGTGCCTTATTGAAAACTAATGATACAACAATGTGTGAGAAACTACATGTGTAACTTATGGAAAACTAAAGATACAATACGGTGTAAGTATCTACAAGTGTAACTAGTTGAAAACTAACGATACAACACAATTTAAGAATCTACCCCTGTACCTTCTTGGAAACTATCGACACAACTCTGTGTGAGAATCTACATGTGTAGTTTTTTGAAAACAATAGATACAAAACTGTGTGAGAATCTACACCTGTAACTTGTTGAAAACTAATGATACAATTCTTTGTAAGAATCTGTAAGCATAACATCTTGAAAACTAATGATACAACACTGTGTGAGAAACTACACGTGTTACTTCTTCAAAACTAATGATACAACATTGTGTGAGTATTTACATGTGTAACTTCTTGGAAACCATCGATACAAACTGTGTGAGAAACTACATGTGTATCTTATTGAAAACTAACGACACAACACTGTATGCGAATCTTAAGCGATACCTCTTGAAAACCATCAATACAAAACTGTGAGGAACTACACGTGTTCCTTATTGAAAACTAATGATACAACAATGTGTGAGAATCTATAAGTGTAACAACTTGAAAACAAGCGATACAACAATGTGTGAGAAACTACATGTGTAAATTTTGAAAACAAACGATATAATGCTTTGTGAGATTCTACACGTGTACCTTGCTGAAAACTAAAGATACAACTCTGTATGAGATTATACACGCGTACCTTATTTAAAAATAATGATAAAATGCTGTGTGAGAATCCACAGGTATAAATTATTGAAAACTAACTACACAACACTGTGTACCATTCCACATGTGTACCTTATTGAAAACTATGGATACAATGCTGTGTGATAATCTAAAGTTATAACTAATTGAAAACTAAAGATATAACACTGAGAGCCGGGTGTTGGTGGTGCACGCCTTTAATCCCAGGACTCCGCAGGCAGAGGCATGCTGATCTCTGTGAGTTCAAGGCCAGACTGGTCTACAGAGTGAGTTCCAGGACAGACTCCAAAACAATACAGAGAAACCCTGTCTCGAAAAACCAAAAAAAAAAAAGATACAACAGTGTCTAAGTATCTACACGTGTAACTTATTGAAAACAAATGATACAACGCTGTGTGAGAATCTAAACGTGTACCCTATGGAAAACTAATGCTACAACGCTGTGTGATACTTTACACGTGTACCTTATTGTAAAATAACAATACAACTCTGTGTGATATTCAACACGTGAACCTCATCGAAAACTACTGATAAAACGCTGTATGAGAATCTACATATGTACTTTATTGATAACTAATGATACAACAATGTGTGAGAATCTATAAGTGTAACTACCTGAAACCAAGCAATACAACTCTGTGTGAGAAACTACATGCATAAATTCTTGAAAACTAAGGATACAATTCTGTGTGAGTTTCTACACATGAACCTTATTGAAACCTTGAAATACAAGCTGTGTGTGAATCTATAGGTGTAACTTATTGAAAACTAAAGATACAACACTGAGTGAGAATCTACACATGTCCCTTATTGAAAACAAAGTATACAATGCTGTGTGAGATTCTACAAGTGACCCATATTGAAAACTAATGCTGCAATGTTGTGTATCTACAAGTGTAACTTATGGAAAACTATCAATCCAACACTGTGTGAGATTCCACACGGGTATCTTATTGAAACCTAATGATACCACGCTGTGTGAGATTCTACACATGTACCTTCTTGAAAACTGTAGATACAATGCTGTTTGAGAATCTACATGTGTAACTAATGGAAAACGAATGATATAACACTGTGTGAGAATCTACACATGTAACTTCTTCAAAACTAGCCTTATAACCTTTCGTGAGAAAATACATGTGTAACTTCTTGGAAACTATCGATACAACACTGTGTGGGAAACTACATGGGTTACTTCTTGGAAAATTAATGATATAACGCTGTGTATGATTCTGCACTTGTACCTTATTGAAGACTTACAATACATCGCTTTGTGAGACTCAACATGTGTACAGTATTGAAAACTAACAATACAAGCTTTGTGAGAATCTACAGGTGTAACATATTGAAAACTAACGATACAACAGTTTGTGAGATTCTACACGTGGAACTTATCAAAAACTAATGCTACAACGCTGTGTGATAGTCTACACGTTTACCTTACTGAAAACTAACGATACGACACTGTGTGAGTTTCTACACGTGTACCTTTTTGAAAACTAATGACAACGCTGTGTGAGAATCTACATGTGTAAATTATTGAAAACTAACGACACAAAACTGTGGGTGATTCTACCCATGTAACTTATCGAAAATTAACGCTACAACGCTGTGTGATAATCTACACGTGTAGCTTATTGAAATCTAACGATTCAATGCTTGTGAGATTCTACCCGCGTACTTTATTTAAAACTAACAATACAACGATGTGTGAGATTCTACACGTGTACCTTATTGAAAAACAACTATAGGATGATGTGTTAGAATCTACAGGTGTAACTTATTGAAAACTAACGATAAAATGTTGTGTGAGATTCTACACATATACCTTATTGAATAACTAATGATCCAATGCTGTGTGAGATTCTACACGTGTGTCTAATTGAAAACTAACGATACAATGCTGTGTGAGAATCTAGAAGTGTAACTTATTGACAACTAACAATATATTGCTGTGTGAGAATCTACACGAGTAACTTATTGAATACTAATGATGCAACACTGTGTGAAAATCTAAACGTGTAAATTATTAAAGTCTAACAACACAACACTGTGTGAGATTCAACACGTGTACCTCATCAAAAACTATCAATACAACGCTGTTTGAGAATCTACATGTGTACCTTATTGATAACAAACAATACAACAATGTGTGAGAATCTATAAGTGTAACTACTTGAAAACAAGCAATACAACATTGTGTGAAAAACTACATGCGTAAATTCTTTAAAACTAATGATACAACAATGTGTGAGAAACTGCATGTGTAAATTCTTGAAAACTAAAGATACAACGCTGCATGAGATTCTGCACGTGTACCTTATTGAAAACTAACGATACAATGCTGTGTGAGATTCAACAAGTGTACTTTTTTGAAAAATAGCAATACATGTTGTGTGAGAATCTACAAGTGTAATTTATTGAAAAATAAAGATACAAAACTGTGTAAGTATCTACGCATGTGCCATATTGAAGACAAATGAAACAAAGCTGTGTATCTACAGGTGTAACCTATTGAAAACTAACGATGCAACACTGTGTGAGATTCTACACCTGTATCTCATGGAAATCTAACACTACAACGATGTGTGAGATTCTAAACGTGTACCTTATTGAAAACTAACCATACAATGCTGTGTGAGAATCTACAGGTTTACCTCATTGAAAACTCACACTATAATGCTGTGTGAGATTCTACATGTGTACATCATTGAAAACAGAAGATACAACACTGTGTGAGAATCTACATGTGTAACTTATTCAAAACTAAAGATATAACACTGTGTGAGAATCTACACATGTAACTTCTTCAAAACTCGCCTTATAAATTATTGAAAACAAATGATTCAACGCTGTGTGAGATTCAACATGTGTACGTCATCGGAAACTATCGATACAACACCGTGTAAGTATCTACACGTGTACCTTATTGAAAACAAAGGAAACAAAGCTGTATGAGAATCTATAGGTGTAACTTATTGAAAACTAGCGTTACAACACTGTGTTAGAAACTACATGCCTAACTTCTTTAAAACTAACCATACATTGCTGTGTAAGAATCTATACTTTGTGTGATTCTACACATGTACCTTATTGAAAACTAACGATACAATGCTTTGTGAGATTCATCACGAGTACCTTATTGAAAACTAGCAATACAAGCTGTGTGAGAATCTACAATTGTAACTTATTGAAAACTAACGATACAACATTTTGTGAGATTCTACACATGCAACTTATTGAAAACTAACGCTACAAAGCTGTTTGATAATCTAAACGTGTACCTCCTTGAAAACTAACGATACAATGCTGTGTGAAATTCTACACGTGTACATTATAGAAAACAGAATATACAATGCTGCGTGAGAATCTAGATGTGTAACTTATTGAAATCTAACGATACAACACTGTGTGAGTAACTACATATATAACTTATGGAAAACTGATGATATAACACTGTGTGAGAATCACATATGTAACTTCTTCAAAACTCTCCTTATAACCTTGTGTGAGAAACATCGATGTGTGAGATTCTACACAGGTACCTTATTGAAAAGTAATGATACAACGCTGTGTGTGAATCTTCACATGTACCTTATTGAAAACTGAAGATACAATGCTGTGTGATAATCTACACATGTAACTTCTTCAAAACTAGCAATATCATCTTTTGTGAGAAAATACATGTGTAAGGTTTTGGAAAGTATCGTTACAACACTGTGAGAGAAACTACATGTGTAAATTCATGAAAACTAAGGAAACAACTCTGT
>NW_024435228.1:0-1065 GCF_017639785.1 Mesocricetus auratus | reverse complement strand
CGAAAAGCTTGTTTTAGGCAACAGTCTGAGTGAGGGACAGAGCTCTGGATCATCTGATTGGTCCTCCTCCAATGTTAAGTATACCCCTTTTAAGAGAACTAATTATTCAGCTGCTCCAATTTGTGTTTGGCTGCCCTTTATTTGGGTTGTGAGTAATGATACCTTAGGTAAGAATCAGAAAGAAATAAATTTCTCTGCTTAGAATTGTTTTTATGCATTATGCTGGGATGCTATTAAGCACCCTTTCGCTTTGGTAATGCGCATGCCTCGATTTGTTCCAGTTCCTGTTGAGGTGCCAAGTAGTTTGAGTTTGTTTAGGGAAAAGCGAGATTTTTGGGATCTCTGCTATTATTGTGGGCCTGATAGCCGCTGCCGCGGTTACTGCTTCGGTTACCGCCTCGGCCCTTGCACTTTCCGCCACTGTGCAGACAACTCAAACCATTAATGAACTATTGGCCACTGTGACCATGGCCCTAGATAAACAGGCCACTGCCAATTCTCAGATACAAGGAGGCCTGATGTTGGTAAACCAACAGATTAATTTGGTTCAGGAACAATTGGATATATTGTGGCAGATGGCCCAATTGGGATGTGAACAAAAGTTGCCTGGCCTTTGTGTCACTTCAGTACAATATGAGAATTTTACAAGAGCAGCTAACCTGTCAAAAGCTCTGTCTCAACATTTATTACAGAATTGGACTTTTGAGTTTGAGCAGACACTCCGTGAGTTGAGAGTGGCGATCCTGAAAGTGAATTCGACGCATCTGGATCTTTCTCTGATGGAAGGCCTCTCCTCCTGGATTTCATCTGCATTTTCTTATTTTAAGGAATGGGTGGGGGTGGGATCATTTAGCCTAGTTCTCTGCTGTGGAATAGTGTTGATGCTTTGGATGGTGTGTAAGCTCAGAGCCCAAACTGCAGAAGGATCCGAGTGTCCTGCGTCGTTCTTGCTGGAGAGACGGTAGCGCGGGACACTTCCATGTTCTGGCTATTACAAATAATGCTGCTATGAACATAGTGGAAGAGACATCCTTGTTGTATGAATGGGCATTTTTGGATATATGC
>NW_024435227.1:0-32484 GCF_017639785.1 Mesocricetus auratus | reverse complement strand
AAGGAGACAGGCTTATACTGGCAAGTGCCTGTCTTGTCAGGGACCACAAATATTGTGGAAGGGTCATCTCTTCCTTTCTTTGTCACTGGATTGGAGAGGCCACAGCTCTGGTTTAGGAATTTCTGCCTCTTAGCAAGAAGCTCTTGAATTTGTATCTTTTGGACTCAGTTTATCCAGCATGAAAGAGACTGCTACTCTGCTTCAGGACCATAGAGTCTCACTCAGTAGCCTCTAGATCTGTGGTTCTCCTCCATCCTAACTCTGTGAACATTCAATGCAGTTCCTTGTGGTTTGGTGACCCATGAGATAAAAATACTTGTTATTATTACATCTTTTACATTGTGATCATGTGCAGAAGTGGATTTGTTTACTGACTATGCTTCAGACTAGGGAGAACTCCACAGGAGCATTTCTGGACTCCCAAGTAAAATCCCCATGCTTTCCTTGTTTAGGACCAAAATTGCTTCTGAAATTACAACCATGGGCTCCTTTTTACCTAAAGTAAGAAATCTTTCTCATTTATTTCTGTATTGGTTGTTGTGATGGCTCTTCTAGGTAGTCAATCTGACTATCTCTGGAATTACCTAAATCTCAAGGAGGTGGGGCTTTCTTGTTTTTTTTTGTTGTTGTCTGTTTCTTTGGGGGATTTTCCACACAGAATTTCTCAATAGATATGGAGCCAGAACTGGAAATCAGTTTTTAGACAAGTCTAGTCAAGAGCTAGATCTTTGAAGGTGATAAAATCCACCTGCACCAGCTTGGTGTTGATGCAAATCTTTAAACCCAGTTCTTCAGGAGACTGAAGCAGTTGGATTTCCTGAGTTGGAGGCCTGCATGGTCAGCAGAATGTGATGCAGGGCTACACAGATAAATGCTATCTCAAAAAATTTAAAAACAACATGAGAATGAAATTTATCTACAATCTGGGTTACACATTTTGGCAGCAGTGTACATATGTAAGGGATATTGAAGAAGGAGAGCTCTCTCTTTGCCTGCTCAACCTAGCTCTGGCTACTGAGTTTAATCCTTTACAAGCATTAGAACCCATTTCTTTCAAGTAAGCTTGTATACTGAAGACCAAGACAGGGTTTCTCTGTGGCCATGGAGCCTGTCCTGGAACTAGCTCTTGTAAACAAAGCTGGTCTCCAACTCACAACAAACTGTCAGCTATGCCTCCTGAGTGCTGGGATTAAAGGTGTACACAGCCACTCCTTGATATAAACATCTGGCTTTTTTGTTATTTCTAGACAAGGTTTCTCTGTATTGTTTTGGAGATTGTCCTGAAACTCAGTCTATAGACCAGGCCGTTCTCGAACTCACAGATATCAGCCTGGACCTCACTCTGAAGATTAGGCTGGTCTCAAACTCACAGATGTCTGCTTGTCTCTGCCTACCTAGGGGTGGGATTAAAGGTGTACATAACCACTTCCTTGAACAAACATTTTCTTTTGTGTCCTAAAATTCACTGTGCAATAGTCTGTGCAAGCTTGGCAGGTAGTGTGGAGGGGAAGAAGAAGACGAAACTGTGAACTGCAGGAGGAGAGCTGGGTCATCTCCTGGAGACAGTGGTCAAGTGATACTGAAATCTGTGTCTTTGCAGATCTCTAAAATGTTAGGGTGTTTAGCGGAAGCCAGAGACAGGGAACCCTGTGCTGTGCCTTTAAGCACATTCTAACCCTTAAGGAAGTGCTCTTATCAATCATGCCTCAGCAGCCAATCAGGGACACCAATACAACCTGCCAGTCACAAGTCTTGCAGGACACTTCCTGGAGACAAGCTGCAGGCTTGGTTTTACATAAGGACAGGCATCAGGGGATCGATTGCTGTGCTGTGTGTGCTGCTGTAAGGGATGTGAGGGGAGCATGGATGAACACAGAAGCCACAGCATGGTGAGCAAGGGGGTGCTCTCCAAAGATCAGCAGGGTGGGAAGGGGAGGCATGGGGGACAGTGTGGCAGGACTTCCGGGGGCTGGGTGGGAACCTGCAGCCACATTCGTTGCTCTGTGAGGTCCAATATGATACTGGCCATCCCTAGACCCTGGGACTGACCTGCGAATCCTTCACTCTGTGGGCTGCAACTGTGGAAAGCGTTTTGATCAGGTAGCTTTCTGTAGAAACATCTATTTAGACAGCACCAATGTGCTTTTGGTGCATACGGAAGGCAAGTTCCTGAAATTGGAGAGGCCTAGTTTTTCCAGTGTCTTGTAGAAATGTGCATTTCACATTTAACATTTAAGTGTAAGATTCATTAGGAGTAAATTTTGTGCATGGTGTAAATGGAATTATTTTTCTTTCGTTTTTTATGATTTTTTTCCTGTGTGATAGGATTTCTCTGTTTAGCTTTGGAATCTGACGTAGAACTTGCTCTGTAGACTGGACTAGCCTCAAACTCTTACAGACTTTCTGGCCTCTGCCTCCTGTGTACTGGGATTAAAGGCATGGTCCACTAATTTTTTTATTTTTAAATGTAAATTTAGCTTAGAAATATGGTTGGTTCACAAGTCAGTTCCAGGTCCCTCGCCCTTTCCCTCCCCTCCTCCTGTCCCCTCTCCCCATCTCCCCCATTTTCACCTCATTTCCCCAGGGAGGGTTAGGCCCTCCATTGGGGTGTCCATAATCTGTCATTTCATGCAGGGCAGGGCCTAGACCCTCCCCCAAGTGTTCAGGGTGAGAGTTCAAATCACATTGTTGGATGGGAGTCCAAAGTCCATGTGTATACTCGGGATGAATACTGATCTACTGCCCAAGGCTCAATAGATTACCTAGGCCTCCTCACTGACACCCCCATTCAGGGGGTCTTGATCAGTCCCATGTTGAATTCCCAGGCATCAGCCTGGGATTCAAAAGTTAACCTTTGTTAGGTCAGCTGTTTCTGGGGTTAAACCAGCCCAGTCTTAACTCCTTTGGTCATCAGTCCTCCCTCTCTGTTACTGGCTTTCTTGAGTTCAGCTCAGTGCTTAGCCGTGGGAGTCTGCCTCTCTTCAATCAGCCACTGAATGGAGTTTCTGTTTCCCAGACTCTCTGGCCATGTGATTGTAGGCTGGCACTCCCCAGATCTATGTCTAAAATCCATGTATGACATAGTTCATGCCATGTTTCTCTTTTTGTGACTGTATTACCTCACTCAGGATGGTTTCTTCTAGTGTCATCCATTTGCCTGCAAAACTCAGGATTCCATTGTTTTTTTTCTGCTGAATAGTACTCCATTGTATAAATGTACCACATTTTCTCTATCCACTCTTTAGTTGAGGGGCATCTAGGTTGCTTCCAAGTTCTGGCTATTGCAAATACTGCTGCTACGAACATAGTGGAACAGACATTCTTGTTGTATGAATGGGAATCTTTGGATATATGCCTAAGAGTGGAGTTGATGGGTCTTGTGGTAGGTTTATTCCCATTTTTCTGAGGAATCTCCATACTGATTTCCAAAGTGGCTGAACAAGTTGGCACTCCCACCAGCAATGGAGGAGTGTTCCCCTTTCACCACATCCTCTCCAGCATAAACTGTTTTTGGTGTTTTTGATTTTAGCCATTCTGACAGGAGTGAGATGGGATCTCAGAGTTGTTTTGATTTGCATTTCCAGGATGGCTAAGGATGTTGAGCACTTTGTCAAATGCCTCTCAGACATTTTAGACTCCTCTATTGAAAATACTCTATTTAGTTCTGCAGCCCACTTTTTTTTTTCGAGACAGGGTTTCTCTGTGGCTTTGGAGGCTGTCCTGGAACTAGCTCTTGTAGACCGGACTGGACTTGAACTCACAAAAATCTGCTTGTCTCTGCCTCCCGAGTGCTGGGATTAAAGGTGTGTGCCACCAATGCCCGGCTTGCAGCCCACTTTTTAACTGGATTCTTTTGTGTTTTGGAAACTTGCTTCTTGTGTTCTTTGTAAATTTTGGAGATCACCCCTCTGACAGATGTGGGGTTAGTGAATATTTTTCCCATTCTGTGGGCTGCCTTTTTGTCTTGCTGACTGTGTCCTTTGCCTTACAGAAGCTTCTCAGTTTCAGGATGTCCCATTTATTAATTGTTGATCTCATTGTCTGTGCTAGTGGTGTTTTGTTCAGGCAGCTGTCTCCTGTACCAATTCATTCAAGGGTACCACCTACCTTCTCTTCTAAGATGTTCAGTGTCTCTGGATTTATGTTGAGGTCCTTGATCCATTTGGATTTAAGTTTTGTGCATGGCAATAAACATGGATCAATATGCATTCTTCTACATGCCAGCCTCCAGTTATGCCAGCACTATTTGTTGAAGATGCTTCCTTTATTCCTTTGTATATTTTTATCTCCTTTGTCAAAGATCAGATGTTCATTCGTGTGTGGGTTAATATCCAGGTTTTCAATTCGATTCCATTCATCTACCTGTCTATTTTATTGCCAATACCAAGCTGTTTTCAGGACTATAGCTCTATAATAGAGCTTGAAGTCAGGGATGGTGATGCCTCCGGACGTTGCCTTGTTGAACAGGGTTGTTTTGTCTCTCCTGGGTCTTTTGTTTTTCCATTCAAAATTGATTATTGTTCTTTCAAGGTCTGTGAAGAATTGTTTTGGGATTTTAATGGGCATTGCATTGAATCTGTAGATGGCTTCTTGCAGGATTGCCATTTTTACTACATTGATCTTACCTATCCAAGAGCATGGGAGATCTTTCCATTTTCTGAGGGCTTCTTTTATTTCTTTTTTAAAGATTCAAAGTTCTTGCAATTCAGGTCTTTCACTTGTTTGGCTAGCGTTACCCCAAGGTATTTTATGTTGTTTGTGGCAATTGTAAAGGGTGATGTTTCTCTGATTTCTTTCTCTGCCCTTTTGTCATCTGTATATAGTAGGGCTACTGATTTTCTTGAGTTGATCTTGCAGCCTGCCACTTTGCTGAAGGTGTTAATCAGCTGTAAGTGTTCCCTGGTAGAGTTCTTTGGGTCATTGATGTAAACTATCATATCATCTGCAAACAGGGACAGTTTGACGTCTTCCTTCCCAATTTGTATCCCATTGATGCCCCTTTGTTGTCGTATGGCAATGGCTAGAACTTCAATACCATGTTGAAAAGGTATGGAGAGTGTGGACAGCCTTGTTTTGTTCCTGATTTTAGAGGAATTGCATTGAATTTCTGTCCATTTAGTTTGAAGTTGGCTGTTGGTTTACTCTATATAGCTTCTATTATGTTTAAGTATGTTCCTGTTACCAATTCTTAAGAGATAGAAAATCACACAAAATAGGAGTTAGCTGAGGGAGTGCTGCCACTAAAATAACCCAAAGATAAGTAGTATGCTAAGTAGGCCTCTTAGAGAGAAGAATGCTAAAATACACATTTGTTCTCCATGACTGTCCTGACATTTGTCTCTGAACCATGAAGAATGTGAAACACCTGATGTACAAACTGCCCCTAGGCCCATCCCCATATTACAGAGCCTGACTTTTACAAACTAATCAAGGGAGCATTGCTGGGTCACAATGAACATTAGTGTATGGTGTGCTACACAGGTCCAGTTTTCTTCTAGAGAAAATATCATAGTTCTCCAGATGGGCAACATGAGACCAGGGGACAAGTATTTGACTAGGAAAACATTGTTTTGTTGAGGGTTGAACTGAGCAAGACTTTCTGTTTAGGTCCACACTCATGGAGAAGGATCATAGCTCCTTCTCAAACCCAGGAACATGATGGCAGAGTGACAAACAGTCTGGGACCTAGCCCTAGGAATGTTTCTTCAGGCCCGCAGGTATCTAGAATAAAATAGAGCTCCTCCATTAAAAGTAGGAAGATGTTTCAGAGAGAATGTAATTGTCTGAAGCCAGGGCACTTGTGCATGTTTACTTCAGAAACTGAGAAAACAACTCTTTCTATCATAGGGAGCTGTGGTTATTGGTCCCTAAGACACTGTGTGCTTAAGCAGTAGTGTTCTTGGGATACCCTGTGTTGCCGTTATTCTGATTTATTTATTTATTTATTTGGAAACCTTCTGAGTAAGTTTTATTGTGTAGTTTCTGGTGACTTCCTAGAAGACTCTTATTTCCCCCTGGAAGTAGTATGCAGGAACCTATTCCCCTTACAAGGCTTACTTATAATAAGACAAAGCTTCAGAGAGACCTCCCTGCACAAGCTTTTATATTTTCTTTGTTCTGCCTTTCCTGTATTTTTCATCTTCTGGCACCTCTACCTCAGGACTTATCAGTAAAATATGTTGTTTCATGTTACCAGTGAAGTATTGAGTGATTATGATATTAACTTTTCTGTGGAATTCTTTCAGTTCCTAACTGTTCTGACTTTCAGATTTGTGTCACTATCTAATTTTTTTCAAACTGTAAGCAGGAGACTGAACCTAAAAGAAATTGAAGATTAGCATATTTGGAATTCAAACTGTTTTAGGAGCCAGGTGTAGGTGGTGAATACCTTTAATCCCTGCACTTGGTAGTCAAAAGCAGGAAAATTACTGTGTGTTTGATGCCAGCCTGATATACACAGCTGCTTTGAGGACAACTAGGGCTGTTGCACAGAGTAACTTTGTCTCAACAAACCAAAATGAATGTGTTTTAGGCTCTCTCTTCTTTGAGCATGAGACAGAGATAAATGAATGTATGCTACCATTACAGAGATTTTTCTTTATTAATCTCTTAGTCTGAATAGTTATTTTTCATTGGAAAGGCATATTAATTATAGCACAGCAGCTCTTCCAGCATTTTAGAGAAAATGTTTTTGAGACAAGCTCTATCATGTTGACCCAGTTGGCCTTGATCCTAGTCAGTTGCTTTCCAGGGCAATGACCTTACTGCTGTCTTTTTTACCCCTTATTTAGCTAAGTGACTATATGATGTCAGGGTTTTTAAATCATCCATTTTGATCATGTAGTTGAGTGTCCCTTACAGTCACAGGAAAAGGATTTGCATGTGGAGAATTTTATCTGCCTTTAGACCAGAGTAGAAAAAATAGTTTGCTGGGAGAACTGCAAGGGAGGAACAGGGAAGGAAATCAGTTGGTTTAGTCACCATCATGAAAAAGGACCTGATTGTGGCAACATTATAGTCTGAAGGCAATCTCATGGGGAGTGGCACTATTAGAAGGCATGGCTTTGTTGCAGTGAGTTTGGCAAATTTACCTCATACAGTATGCTAATAATGATGCATCAAATTCCCAATGATTATTTATTTACTACTTTATGCATGTAGGCTCTTTTATTCTTATTGTTTTAATCTGTGAAAGACTTTTAGTGTTTTGCCTAAAAAGTATGATCAGGCTTGGGAGGTGGCTCAGCACATATTCTTCTAGGGGATGGCCTGAGTTCAGGTCCCATCACTCAAATTTGGAGGCTCAGTGCTACCTGCTACTCCACATCCAGGATATACAACACTGTAGTCTCTGGTATGGCACATGTACACACTTGGAAAACCTCTCTCACACACAAATTCTGTATACAAAAATTGGGATAAATTTGTTTTCCAAATTTTTGTTACATATAGAGAAATGAGGGTAAAATCCATCACTTTGGGTGAACAATACAAATCATACTATTTTTGTTTTAAAATTTAGTTTAAACATTTTGCTTTCATTTTACATACCAGGATAGTTCTCCTCCCTCTCCATCTCCTGCCCACTACCTATCCCACTTTGCATTTCCTATTAACTCCTCAGAATTGGTAATTTCTTCTTAAAGGTATAATTTCCTCTTTTTGGAGTCAACAAACTCTGACACACAAAAGTGAGGAAGGACCAATCCCCTCCATCCTTTATCAAGACAGAGGAAGGCATCCCCCATAGGGAGTGGTCTCAAAAAGCCAGTTCTTGCATCTGGGATGGGTTCTGGATTCACTGTCAGGGCCCCCAACAGATCAATTCTCATAATTGTCACCCACATTCAGAGGGTCTAGTTTGGTCCCATGCAGGTTCCTAGCTGTCAATCTATAGTCTGTCAGCTCCCACTCGTGACAGGAGGAGGAGGTGTGGCTTTATAGGACTTTACTTTTCCTTGTTAGAGGAAGTATGTCACTGTGGGGTCACACATTGAGGTTTCTTATACTAAGGATGCTACCCAGTATCAGCCAATGTCCCATTGCCTCTCAGTCAAGATGTAAGGACTCTGACATTCAGAATCACTTCTGCCTGAACTCTGCCATGCACCCTGATATGATGACCAATGGAACCTCTGAAGTTTTAAGGGAGACACTGCTTTCAAATGTTTTCTTTTTGTAAGAGTTTCCATGATGCAAGATGTCTCCACACAGTAATAAAAACCTAAAAAAGACAGAGAGAAGTTGGTAGCAGATGCTGGCATATTGCTTTCATAGGGTGGCCCTGCCATGCAATTTCTGTGCTGTGTTCCCAGTAGTGCTTGTGTGAATTCTTGCCTCTCTCTTTATGTCTGTTCATTGGGATTTCTCTGCCAAGGCTATATGATACTTAAAGTGCCAGCCAACTAGTGGTGCATGTGTACCTCCTAGTCAGTTTCCTTCTAAAGTGGCTGGGTGAATATGTTACAATGTCCATGTCATGGAATAAGTTTGGGAAGCACCAGAATTATATGAATACACTATGAAAGAAGCATACATATACAATGCAATTTTCATACTTCCTGCATTACAAATGTGTGGGTTATTTTAGTTTGCAGTGACCTATGATGATGTGCACATCGGCTTCACACAGGAAGAGTGGGGTTTGCTGAATCCTTCTCAGAAATTTCTCAACAGAGATGTGATGCTGGAGACCTACAGTAACCTCACTGCCATAGGTAAGATTAATTTTCCTTCATGATTTAAAATAAGGGGAAGTCTGTTTCATTGTTGTAGATACTCTTCTGTAATTTTGATTGAGAAAAGGGAAACTTAGGTGAATAAGGAATAGTTATCATGGTCATTTTCCATGCCTGCTCCACAGCCTGTATCTGAGAATGTACGGAGGGTGTCGGATTGATGACACAGAGACCAGGCAACTATGTATACAAAACTTTAAGCAGGCCCCAAAAAGGTTCAAGAAGACTTCCCAAGAACGGCTTCCCTCCAGAAAAGCTTCTGCTCCCTGAGCCCTAGCTGGTTCTGCTCTGACACCGGAGACTGTGTTGTGTGGGTCAGAAGAGGTGGTTAGGCTTTAGAAAAGGTCAAGGTCAGGGAATTGCTGGGCAAGCCATTTTCAGGAACTTATTGCCCTGGGCATTGTATTGTTTTTAGTAAACATGTTTTAGTAAACATTGTTTTACAGCTGCCTGGTCCCAGGCTGTTGAGGAAGTAGGTCTCTGGCCAAGGTCTGTTGTCCCCACAGTAATTGATGATATTAACTTAAATTTTGTACAATTTCCATTCATATATCATGTATTTTCTCATATTGTATTTTAGGCTACAAGTGGGAATACCATAATATTGAACAACACTGTGAATCTTCTAGAAGATATAGTGTTGGGGTACCCGAATTGAGGAGGGGTCCCCAAGCCGGATTCGTCACCCCAAGAATCAAGAGTCCACACGCCAATTGATGCAACATGCAAGAGGCTTTAATTAGGCATCTGCAGATGGGCCTCTCGGTCAGCTTTTAGACCGATTGGCCCCGAGGTTCAGTTACAATCAGCTTTTAAAGACAAAAACCACAAGCTTTTGGGAGGGGTCCCTATCTCGTGACGGGGGAAGGGGGTACGAAACTCCTGTCCCGGGGAAGTAGGTGTCTTCCTGACCTACATGTTGTAAATTCCTCAAACCTTGGCATGAGTTAATTATATCTCCCTAAGTAAATAGTGTTATCTCCTTGTTTCCCACTAGTCTTGTCTGCCCATCTCTGACACCCTGGTCAGTTCTTCACAGATGGCAGCCCATAATTGGCTTTTTGTGGATTTACAGCCCTTCTGCAATTAAGGTCTCTAAACCATACATTCCATTCTGTGGTATGGCCGGTTCCTGGGATGGGATCCTTTGTTCACTTCCCAAGTTCTCTAGTGGGGTGCCCTCCCTGTTTAAGCTTATATTTTATTTCTATAAATTCGGGGTCTTACATTAGAAGGTAATTTTCTTGTAAAAGTTTACACAAATTTGCCTCAGAAGAAATTTTAATGTCTCTTGGATGACTTAAAGAAGAGCAACAATGTAAATAAGCACAGCTTAAAGTACAATAATGATTCTTAATTTCTCATTAGAAAATGTTCCTCAATGTAAGGTACATGTTCTGCGTTTCCAAGGAATGCCTGTGAAAAAGAAGTCAAGAAAACTAATCTTCAAAACATACCACCATTTGCAATATAGCTCCATGAGACCAATGATGGAGCAATTCCAATCCATTTAGTTTCATACCATTCAGATATTTTAAAGGGTATATACACTGAATGGATGATACATATATATCTAAGATATTTTAAGTCAAAAAGAGTCTATAGTGAAGCTGGCCATTGCTCACATATGTGGGCCTGTTTTAAGTATACATGAAAGTGTCAGTTTATGAGAGTCAAGAAGGGTGTTGTGGAGAAATCCTTATCCCTATACCACATGTCTATGAGGCAAAAATTAGGTTTCTGAGGAAAACTTTTAGTTGTCATTCTTCCTTTAATAATCATATCATATGTCAGGCGTTGGTGGTTCACACCTTTAATCCTAGAACATAAGGAGGAGAACCTTTGTGAGTTGGATGCCCACCTCATCTACATAGTGAGTTCTAGGACAGACTCCATAGCTACAAAGGGAATCCTGTCTCAAAAAACATGCAAAAAAGAATATCACATATAACTCTAAACACAAGTAATGTGACTTTAGAGTATTGAAAGAAGGTATGTACATCTCCCTCTTTCTCAGAACATTTAGAAGATGTGAAAGATATTTAGTGGCTAACTTTGAGGAGGTTTATAGAATGTCATACAAGTTTAAAATTAAGTGGTTTTCCAACTTCATTGGAAGACATCAATAAACTCACACTGCAGAAAAACACTATAATCATTGGAATGAATGAATGTGTCCATTTGTCCTTGTACATTCTTACAGTGTAGTGTGACTTATACTATAGGAAAACATATGAGTGCAATAAGTATGGCGACCCTATGAGTTCCTCTAGTACTTTTCAAATATGTGAAAAATCTCATGTAATAAGGATGTCTTTACATGTGGTCCATGAAATAATGGCTGTTACTATCAAACACAGGTATCTTAAAAGACATAAAGCAACCCGTAATGAAGGGAAGCATCAGGAATGTAAAACTTAAGATCTGATTCCTCTTTACAGTTAGGCCAAATTATGAAATAAATTTATACAGATACTAAGGTTTCTCACTATATATGCATTTGGTAAACATTTCACATATGCCTGTTAGGTTTGAAGGAAGGAAAGAAGACATACAGCGAGAAATGCTATGAATATTCTCATTGTGTTGTAACCTTATGTGTTTCTGGCATCTTCAAAGGCATGAAAAATTTCATATTGGAGAGAAACCATATGAAAATCTTCAGTATGGTGAAACCTTTGCTTGTCACAGTTGTCTCCTACCTGATAAAAGAACACATACTGGAGGGAAAACAAATGAATGTAATCAATGTGGTAAACTCTTTGCAAGTAATGGTGTGCTTAAAAGTCATATAAGCACACACACTGGAGAGAAACACTACCAATGTAATCACTGTTCTAAAGCCTTTGCAAGGCATGGTGAGCTTAAAGCACATATAATAACACATACTGGAGAGAGACCTTTTGAATGTGATCAATGTTGTAAAGCATTTGCAAGGCAAGATCATCTTCAAAGACATAAAAGATCACACACAGGAGAGAAACCCTATGAATGTAATCAATGTGGTAAAGCTTTTACAAGTCATTGTAAACTTCAAGTACATAAAAGAACACACACTGGAGAGAGGCCCTTCAACTGCAATCAATGTGGTAAAACTTTTTCACGGCTCAGTCATCTTCATGTACATCAAAGAATACACACTTGAGAGAAACACTTTGAGTGTAATCACTGTGTTAAAGCCTATGCAAGTCATAGTGAGATTAGAAGACACATAAGAACACATACTGGAGAGAAACCCTATCAATGTAATCAATGTGGGAAAACATTTTTACAACACTGTAAACTCCAAATACATAAAAGAACTCATACAGGAGAGAAACCCTATGCAATGTAATCACTGTGGTAAAGCCTTTGCATATGACAGTGCTTTGAAAGCACATGAAAGAATGCATACAGGAGAGAGACCCTATGAATGTCACCAATGTGGTAAAGCCTTTGCACAACAAGGCAGTCTTGTAAGTCATAAAAGAACACATACTGGAGTTAAACCATATGAATGCAGTCAATGTGGTAAAGCCTTTTCCCATAGCAGTGGTCTTAAGTATCATAAAAGAACATACACTGGAGAGAAACCGTATGAATGTAATCAATGTGGTAAAGCCTTTTCACATGCCAATGGCCTTAAATATCATAAAAGAACACACACTGGAGAGAAACCATATGAATGTTATCAATGTGGTAAAGCCTTTGCACGTGCCCGTGGTCTTAAATATCATAAAAGAAAACACACTGGAGAGAAACCGTATGAATGTATTCAATGTGGTAAAGCCTTCCCACAACAAGGCAGTCTTGTAAATCATAAAAGAACTCATACTGGAGAGAGACCATATGAATCTAATCAATGTGGTAAAGCCTATTCACATTTCAGGAGTCTTCAATATCATAAAAGAACAAATACCAAGACCAACCCTGTGAATGAAAGCAATGTGGTAAAGTCTTGGTAAGGAATCATACAGGTAAAGCTGTACACTCTGTGTGAGGTTCTGAAAATTTTAATATGGAAGGAAATCTTGAAATAAAGGATGTGGTAAGATCTTCAATGAACACTCATTTAGTTACACAATGTTCTTCAGGGAATAAAATCTGACAAGTGTCAACAATCTGTTCAAGCTTTGTGATGCCTCTGTTGTGTTTGCACCTGCAAACTCGTACGTACAAAATTCCTACGAATTCACTGATAAGGTAACACTTTTTTCACACTATTCTTTAATTAGATAGAAAACCTCATTGTGGTCACTCTGTTGCTGTCAATTCCATCTTACGTTCTTGCTTCTGTTACATGACCAATGCATGATAAATGGAAACTGTTAAGACTTCAAATGCCTCAACAGCTGGGCTACAGGAATGAATTCTTACAAGAGTAAATTTTCATGTGTGGACATCTGTTTGCTTAGAGATTTGATCAGATTTTAATTATGTAACATCAGTGTACACTTTGTGACTGCTCAGGCTTGTTCCCAAGAAGTTTAGACACTTCAGTATTCCTACAGCAGGAACTACAGAAAGTTCTCAAAACCCTGACCTAGGTCCTGGAAATGAACTTATCATAATTTTGCTCATCCATATTTCTAACACTGTACATGCTTTAAATCCTTTATGTATCATCTTGATATCAGGTAACAAGGATGAACTCATGGAAGAAAAATCCCAATTCATGTAAGCAATTTTGTAAAAGACTTCATATTTGTCTTTAGTTTCAATAAAATTATTATTTTGTGTGAATGTGGGGTATTAATGATTCCATGAGACACAGGATAAATGATAAGTGGGTATTTTACTGGGGAACAATAATAATTTAGAGTTTCCATGACATTGATATTCAGGAAGACACAATCTATGCCTTTCTGTCATGATGTAAAACCAGAGGAATAAATGAGAGAAAATAGAAAGAGAAGAGACAGAGAAAGAGGAGAGACAGAGAGTAGAGACACACAGGGGGAGAGACAGAAAGAGAGGAGAGGAAATATAGAGAGGAGAGACGAGAGACACAGAGAATGAGTACAGTGAAAGAAGAGAGAGAGAGAGTCTCCCAGCTTCTACTCTGGGTCAGGTACACAGAACCAAAGGCACAGCACAGGAGCCTTGAAACAGTCCCTCCCATCTGTCTGCCAGTTCCCCTAGATGCTCTGATTGCCTAGTGAGTCCTGAGTGACAGGACCAGTGGAGCAGAGACACAGCACAGTGTTTATTTCTTAGAAAAGAATCCCTGTGTGGCACTGGGGTAACAGAAAACTAGAAACTATGAGGCAAATGCAGAAGTGGGGGATTTGGTTGTCCCCCTGAGGTGGAGCTGGAAATAGAGGGTATTTTAGTTCCAGAAGAGGGACTGTGGTGACTCCAGGTAAAAGGCCCAGCCCTGGAACCTTCAGGTCAGTGTTTGGAATGGGCCTACTAAACATTCGAAACTCTTTGCAGACACATAAGCCAATCAGGCTTCCACCTTAACAACACAGGCTTTCCAGGTATAGAGAAAATAGATTTAGTCTGGCTTCTTCCTGCTGACAAGGGACGATAATGGAAGAGGGGGATCAGGACTCATTGGGCTCAGACTCAGCAGAGGTGAGGATGGAGAGGCATTCCATTATCTGACATCCTAGAGAGCTCGGGCATCAGTTCCTTGAGGGGGCATAAAATGCAGGTTGGGTGAAGCCTCTGCCATAAAAGGGAGGTGCAGTGGGGAGAGGCCACTGCCAGTCCAATCTGTGTTTGTAGGACCTGTGCAAGCCCCACCCTCAGGGTGCCAAGGGATGGCCCTCCCCTGGCATCACCTCAGTTCAGACTCCACCCTTACAAATCCTGCCATTTCCCCCCAGAATGGTAAAAGGGACAAGAGCTCTGGAACAAATTGGAAGCATGGGGGAAGGAAAGCAGGATTTAGGGAAAAGAAAGGGGAAGCAGAGAAAGGAGACTGAGGACTTGGGGGAGCAGGAAGATTGAGTCAGGGGAAGAATAGAGGAGACCAAGAAAGGAGACACCATAATAGAGGGAGCCGTTATAGGTTTTAGGAGGAATCTGGCACTAGGGAAATGTCCAGAGATCCACAATGTTGAACCCAACTAAGAATTTAATCAATAGTGGAGAAGCTTCCTTAAATGCCCCTCCCCTGATAATGAGATTAATGACTTCCTTATATGCCATCCTAGAGCATTCATCCATTAACTGATGGAAGCAGAAACAGAAATCCACAGATAAACACTGAACTGAACTCCTGCAATCCAGTTGCAGATATGGAGGAGTGAAGAGCAAAGAGGTCAAGACCAGGCTAGTGAAAACCTCAGAAACAGCAGACCTGAACAAGGCAGAGCTCGTGGTCCCCAGACTGATGGCTGGGAAACCAGCAGAGGACACATCCAGACCCCCTGAATATATTGTCACTTAGGAGACCTGGGCAGTCTATGGGGCCTCTGGTAGTGGATCAGTGTTTACCCTAGTATATGCATGGACTTGAGGAGGCCATTCCCCATGGAGGGATACTCTCTCAGCCTAGACACATACAGGAGGGCCTGGGAACTTCTCCAAAGATATGAGACAATTTTATGAACCTTCAAGGAAGGACAAACCCTTCCTGGGGAGCAGAAGGGGAATGGGATGATGGGGTCAGTGGGTGGCCTGGGAGGAAGCAAGGGAGAGGAAACTGTGGTTGATATGAAATAAGACAGTTTCTAATTTACAAGTTATTTATATTATATGAGAATAATTTATATAAAAAAGGAACAGGAAAGATGATATGGTAAATAATTTATTTAACAATTGCTGGTGCCATAGCTCTGAAGTAATGGAACTTCAGGGAAGATGATGGATGTTATCCTGAACCAATCACAAAATCCCTGTGTTCTGTGCTCCTCCCACCATAGATCATTGACCATGTTCATCTGGGATGAATTTGAAATCCTGAAATTCCTACCTCCATTTTCGATGTACCATGATTTCAGGCCTCTAACACCAAACATGGCCTATGTGGCTTCAACTTCACCTAGGGAGGCTTTAGAATGATGGGATGAGTAACATGAGGAGTTGGAATTAACTATTTTAAAATCTTCTTGTCTCTGTGAGCCTGGATTTCAAAATCTTCAGAATAAGGCAGAAGTCTTGCCAGGTCCTTTGATGAGTTAAAGGGACTCAATGATGAGGAAAAATATTTCCCTTAGTTGGGAGGCAGCAGATTTTAATTTTGAAAGGGTACATTTGATGAGTAACTATTTCTGATGCTAGAGTTAGGACTGTTGGGGTATCCCGAATTGAGGAGGGTCCCCAGGCTGGATTCATCACCCCAAGAATCAAGAGTCCACGCCCCAATTGATGCAACATGCAAGAGGTTTTAATTAGGCTTCTGAAGATGGGCCTGTCGGTCAGCATTTAGACCGATTGGCCCCAAGGTTCAGTTAAAATCAGCTTTTAAAGACAAAAAACACAAGCGTTTGGGAGGTGTTCCTATCTTGTGACTGGGGGAGGGGGGGTATGTGACTACTGACCAGGGGAAGTAGATGTCTTCCTGACCTACACGTTGTAAATTCCTCAAACCTTGGTATGAGTTAATCATCTCTCCCTAAGTAAATGGTGGTTATCATCTCCTTGTTTCCCACGAATCTTGTTTGCCCATCTCTGACGCCCTGGTCAGTTCGTCACAGGTGGTCAGCAGCCCGGAATATGGCCTTTTGTGGGTTTACAGCCCTTCTGCAATTAAGGTTGCTAAGCCATATATTCCATTCTGTGGTTTGACCAGTTCCTGGAATGAGGCACTTTGTTCACTTCCTGAGTTTTTTAGTTGGGTGGCCCCCTTGTTTAAGCTTATATTTTATTTCTATAAATTTGAGGTCTTTCAGTATCAGAAAGAATCATTGTATAATTAATGGGAAGGTAAACTTGGGGGATGTTTCGTTTGTTTTTGTTTTGTTTTGTTTTGTTTTTGGTTTTTCGAGACAGGGTTTCTCTGTATTGTTTTGGAGGCTATCGGTCCAGCCCGGCCTCAAACTCACAGAGATCTGCCTGCCTCTGCCTCCCGAGAGCTGGGATTAAAGGCTTGAGCTACCACCGCCCGGCGAGGGGGGGTTCATTTAATGTAATACAAAATGGGACTGAGTCTGGCCTTCCCTCACATTGTATTACAGAGGAAGTCAGATGAGAAGAAGTGTCAGGATGTCTTCCTAGCAACTCAGTATTATTATTTGTGACCTTGATATACATCTTATCTCCCCAATGCATGAGATGAAGAAGTGGAGGATGGGGAATGTAGGTCCAAAAACCAAGTTGCAGAGGCACAGTATACATAGCATATCGAGAAACATATTTTATGTTGATGGTGATTTTCTGGTAACAGAGACCAATTTTTGTGCTTTCTGGATGAATTTCTTCAGCTGTCCTCAAGTGGGTGGATCTGTCCTTGTGGTGGATGATAACTCACAGGGAGGCAATAAGGCCTGTGGAGGAGAGTGACCAGGCTTATTCATTTCCCATATTAGTTCATTCATTTTCTTTTTTTCTGGGTTCTCGATAGAGGGTTTTGGGTAGAAGGGTTGAATAAGTCTGTCTGAAATACAGATTGGTGTTTCTGCATTTTGGGGACAAAAACAAGAATATCCTCTTCCTAGGTGACTAACTCATCTGGTCCTTTCCAGGTGCCATTTAAAATATCATTCCTCATCAGGAAAGAGTAACAGTCAACTGCAGGGGTTGCCCAATGTTTCTGCATAGGAATGCATCCTTTCTCTTCTGTATTAATGTGATTAATGGTAAATAAAGCGTGGCTTAATAATTGATGAGTGAATAGTAAAGACAACTTGATTTTCCTCTTTGAAGTTGATGAGTCCTTTCTATGAAAGCCTGTCATTGGGACTTGTATGGAATTCACGTTGTATTCCATATCCTATTGAGTGCAAAACTTTGCAAAAGCATTAGAAATATAAACTGGAGTAGTATCAGTTTTAATTATTTTTGGCAAACCAACAAGAACTATATAAAAAGATGTTGTATGTCATCTTAAACAGTCTCATCAATTAGACTACAGTGACATGTACATAAAACAAGTTTCCAAATTCTGGTATATGAATAACATATGTTTACCACAAAAGTTGAGCCTTAAGGCCCCTTGGATAAACTCCCATTTTAATGAGTGATATACATCAGGACAACATTCACTGTCCTTCACAATTGGTCTAGCCTGATTTTGAGTCAAATTGAACATCTTTCTGAATGCCAATGCATTCTGATGATGTAAAGCATGACTTTCTAATGCTTGTTCCAACATACTAGCAATTAAGGGTTCCTTTGTTATTAAACCTGCCATTGCATTCCTGTAGCACATGTACCCAGCAGGCCAGTATGTCCTCTGGTATGTCCTATAATTTTTTTCTTTCTTGATTAAATTAAATTTTGCAAGTGAAACAAGAGTCATACAATTTTAGAAATTACCAGTGTAAGATTGGGCTCTATATCATGAAATAAGTGAACTAAATATTTTAAATCTTTAAGAAGATTAAACACCTTAGGTGTGTGATCATGGGCAGCAGTACCTGCTATAATTTATACCTTGTGTGCAGAAATTTACTTTGCCCTTTTAATAATTACATGTTTATCCTTGATATAGATAGCTGAAGTGTTATTGAATGATTTATCTGTGAACACCAAGAGTGCATCCGAAATAAGTTCCAATGATATTTTGTAAAAATATTATCTGTTTCTTCTACAAACTTTAATATAGGTTGATGACATACATATTTGATTTCTCCCATATAAGCTAATGCATTTTTTCAATCATGTACAGTATGAAGTAAATATTCCAATGTTTTCCAAGATCTTCACTGTCCCTTAATAATGAATTGACTGCACATGAAAGGATAAAATATCATTTTCACTTCAGTATCAGAGAGATATATCCATTCTAGGAGATATATCCTTTTTGCCAAAAACATTAAGTAGGGGTGTAAGATGTTTCAAATATAATAAGGGAACATGTTCTTAGATACTTTGTTGTACCTTTGAATCTTGCAACTTTTGTTGTATTAATCCTAATTGTTTCAAGGCTTCTTTTGTAAGCTCTGTTTATAATTCAGATCCGAATCTCCTTTAAGAGTTCAAATAAATGATGCAATTGTCATGTGGTGGTTTTTAAATAAGGTCTAATCCATTTAGTATTTCCCAATGATTTTTGAAAATCATTTACTGTCTTTAATTTATCAATTCTAAGTTGAAATATTGGATAAAAGATATGTGCACTATTAATTGTTCTTCCTAATAATTTGTTTGCTTGTTATGATGAATATGGCAGGGGTGAAATTAACTCATGCTGAGTCAATAACTCAGCATGAGTTATTGTAAGAATTTCATCTGTTAATGCAATATAAAAGCCTTTTTGTATTTAGCGATAATGGATACTAACCCTTGATCTACACATTACTGACAAATATTTTCAAACTTGGGGGAGAGCTCTCCATTTGAAATGGCCTTTGAAACTGAACAGTGGCTATGGCAAAAATGTCACCAATTTCTGTCTTTTTTTTGTTTTTTTTTGACAGGGTTTCTCTGTGGCTTTGGAGGCTGTCCTGGAACTCGCTTGGTAGTCCAGGCTGGTCTCAAACTCACAGAGATCCGCCTGCCTCTGCCTCCCGAGTGCTGGGATTAAAGGCGTGCGCCAGCAACGCCCGGCCCAATTTCTGTCTTATAAGGATTTTTACATCAATCAATATCATTTTCCTCTACTTCATCGTCCATTTCCTATTGTTCCTCATCAAGCATTCAATCATCCCCTGGATATGCATTGAGATTAGCAGTAGACAAGGAAGTATTATTTGACTTAATTACTGCCCTCATAGGTAATGACTCATCCTCTGAGGGTGCTTCTTCTGCAAAGATTTCCATTTCTGGTTTTTCTGAAAGGAAGTCTCTAATTTGTACCCATAATGATAATGCCTGAACCAGGACCTCTTTAATTCAATGGCATTCATAAAATTTCCTCATCTCTTATGATGGTTTAATCCACCCTTCTAAAGACAGGCTTCCTTCTTCTGGGAACCATGGACTGACATTCAATAAAAAAATCATAAAATGCTGACAAACACTTATTTGACGATTTACCATCTTTTCTTTCTAACATATGGCTCAACACTTCTGGGAACAGACCTCTGTCTTGTACTGTGAATGCCCCATGATGCTTACTTTCTTACCATCTTAACTCAATGTCTTCTATATTGAAAATTGTGCAGCACTATGGAGAGGTCCTATCCTTACCTAAAAAGATATTTTTACTAAAAAAAGTGAGAAAAAGGAAGATAAGGCATACCTACAGTGAAATCCATGTTCAAGGTGCCAGCTACCATTGACTTCCCCCAAAGGACATGGAAGTCCAATGGCATGAGGGTCTTCAAAGACTAGGTGGGAAAGGATTTGCTGGTGATAAACACAGAGGCAGAATGAATCCTGAGTTCATTTTGCAGTTCTCAAGCAAGGGGTTTTTTATACAGATTCAATCTAAGGGGATGTTTTTTGAAGTTAACAAAAACAGGTGACATTATTTTTTCTTGGCACAGTAATGGAGAAATCCTTAACATAAGAAAATTCAGGGTTAATCAAAACATAAAATTGTCCTTGGTTAAGGATAACCACATACTTCTTTCTTCTTTTTCAAATATGAAACAATCTTGCTTCTCATGTCAATCCCTGCTCCCTCTCACTCCCGTCGTCCCCCACCTCCCACCGGCATTCCCAGTGCCCCACCCAATATCTGATTCATTCCCCAATGAGGGGGAGACACTCCATGTTGGATCTCCAGAGTCTGTCATTTCATCTGGGGCAGGGACAAAACGCTCCTGCGTATATCCAGGCTGACAGAAGATTTCTCCATGTGCAGTGGGCTCCCAAGTCCATTTTTATGCCAGGGATAAATATTGATCTAGTACCTGAGGTCCCAAAGACTGTAGAGGCCTCCTCATTGACCCCCATATTCAGGGGGTCTAGGAGCTAGGGGAAAGTGAGGGGGAGAAGAGAAGGAAGAGGATGACATGCGGAAGTAGGAAGGGTGAGCCAGTGGAGGAACAGGGGATACCATACCATAATAGAAAGAGCCATTATATGTTTGAGGATAGATCTGGCACTAGTGAGATTTCCAGAGATATACAGGGATGGTTTGTCATCTATTTATTTTGTTTAGAATGTCAGCATTAGTTATTAGGAAAATTAGATAATTGCCAGGAGAAGCACAGCCAAATAGTTTTCTTCAGCCAAGTGTTTCACAACCATTTCCAGGAGACCTTCTTTTGAAATTATTGCCTCAGTCTCTGGAACTTATATCACAGAGTCTACAGGATTTGATGTGACAGCATCTGCCAACTGAAAAGCCATAGATCTTCTATAGGGCTTCTTCTGGACAGTTTTTCAAGGGAGAATAAGTCCAATTGGGATTGGTGATATTTCAAGCCATCAGCTTGAACATGCTCAGACTGAACGACCCCACTCAAATCTCGGGATATGCAATGCCCCAATTATTCAAGACAGACCATTCTTGATGCAAGCACACGAGGTTTATTCGGGGAACCAGTGCACTGGCACCAAACTTGTAACCATCGCAGTGGCAGAGGAGTTCGACCCCCAATAGCTGCAGTTAGGGGCTTTTAAAAGGGAAAAATCATAAAGAATGGAAGAGTTAGGTAAACACCATAAAGGATGGGGAAGTTAGGTGATAGCTCATGCCTTAACGGGAAGGTCCTAAGTTATTATGAGTAAGCATTCTTGGGGGCATTGTACAGTTAAACACTGAGCAAGGCAACCGATGCATCAGAAATGTGGTGAGCTAGCTCCTGGATAAGTGTGTGTTATCTTTTATGTGTATCTTGAGGTCAGCAGTTTCTCAGGAGAAGGAAGAAGAACAAGTTACTCTGTTCTGGGCTGGTTGCTAAGGGTCTAAAAATGTTGAGTTGTGGTCTCTCAAGATAATGCCTGGATTTTGTGCTCGGGAACTGGATGGATTTGAGATCAGAGATTTGTTGGGGTAATGCTCAGTTGGTCAAGCACAGAGTGTGTTTATTTGTCTCTGGTTTAGGGGACAAAATGTTTGTTTCACTGTCGCTTTTTATCCCTTTGTCTCTTGTGTCAGAGAAGAGGTGTTTCTTTCAGTGGGTCTGCTTTCAGTGACAAAGTGTGTTCCTTTCACTATGGATTCAAGGTCAGTGTGACTCTTTATGGCCTTTGCTTATGGACCATTCTGTTCCTATTTCAGTGCCTCTGGCTTCAGGGTCAGAGTGTATTCCTTGACTGATCTATTTAGCATATTCTCAGCAGTCCATAAATTTGTTTTTCCCCATGAGTTTACTGGTGCAAACAACAGGAAAACAGACAATGTATTGCTTGTACAGACTGTTGTCACAGTTACTATACTCTGCGGAATAAATACTGAAAGACCTCTGTATCAAAGCGCCGGGCACTGACCCGAACCATCTGTGCAAGAACCGGGGCCAGACCACTGGATGCAAATGCAAGAGGTGATTTATTGATTACACAGACACCTGCAATTGCTACTACAACTCAGGTGCAGAGCATACAGGGCTTGCAGGGAGCACAATATTTATAGAGTTTTAATGGATACATAAGTATCAGCATAGCAACAGGCATTTCATTGGCTCATCTTGGGGGCAGGGGTAGTTCCCACAGACTAAGTTTCCTGGTATTACCTCATGAAAGACCCCAGCATGCTTCAGCAATTATTATCCGTGTCCCATGACTGCTGTGGTGACCACTGCCAGCTGGGCGAGGCACCTGGTCTGGATTTTTTCATTAGGCAATGGCCTTTTCTTGCTTTTCTTTTCCTAGGGTGCCCTGGGTAGGGGTCTTTCATTCCCCCCTTGTTCTTGTGCGTAGGTAGAATCTTATACCTATTGTCCAGCCCTCTCTACTTAAGGTTTACTTAGATGTCACATCTGCCGTGCAGCCTGTGTCCGAGAACGTGCGGAGGGTGTCGGGGATTGACAACACAGAGACTTGTTCAACGATGTAAAGAAAACTTTAAGCAGGCCCCAAAAAGGCTCAAGAAAACTTCCTAAGAAAGGCTCCCACCAGAGAAGCTTCTGCTCTCTCCCCTACCCTGGCTCGTTCTCCCTGACACCAAAAACTGATCTGGGCGTGTCAGAAGAGGCGGTTAGTCTTTGGACAAGGTCGAGGTCAGGGTGGTTTCCATGGGCAGGCCTTTTCCAGGAACTTATTGCCCCGGGCATTGTATTGTTTTTAGTAAACATGTTTTTAGTAAACATTGTCTTACAGCTGCCTACTCCCAGGCCGAAGGGGAAGTGGGTCTCTGCTCAAGGTCTGGTGTTCCCACAATTCACCCCTTTTTATTTTCAAATGAGGCACTCCTGGCTTAGGTCAAGTAGGGTCACCCTCCCTTGCCCGTGTTCGGGGGACCTTGAACCCCTGTCTTAGGTGGGAGGGGTCTTCCCCACAGGTTGCCCGTCGATGGAGTCACCCCAACCTTAAATCATCTGTAACCAATCCTTCATGGCTATCGGGATTGCCATGGGCTAAGCTAAGCAATACTTGGTTACGGATCTCTTGCCTCTGGAACAAGGCACGTTTGAGCTCGGCATAAAGCCAGAATGCCTACCGCCACTGTCACCATTTCCAGGACCCCCATTGACATATCGCCTCTCCATCACCATACCCATCACCAGACCTGGGCCATAACATTCTACCAGCCTTCGTCTGTTACAAGAGTAACCTGCACGTGATTTACATTCTGTTACAAGGGTAACCCGCATGTGATTTACAATTTGATAAAGTTTACAATCGTTCCAAGATCTGCTCAGGAAAGCATTTAGAAAGTGCACTTGCACAGATACATTAGATACAATCATTGATGTTACACATGTAGCATAATGAAAAAATATGAACAATAGGCATGTTGCACTATCCACAGAGCACCAATTTGTTCCTGTGGTGATGCAGTTTGTTGATTTAACGTCAGCTGATTATGCGACTTGAGTCAAAGTCTCCTTTTTGTCGCATTAGGACAAGTTGCATTTCTCCAGAAAAATACACTGGCATAGGCGCAATTCCAGAAACAGGAACCATCAAGTCTGATATTTCAAGTGACCATGTCCTGTTCAAATACTGAAAAGAGGCTTTTGCCACTCATCACAGTCCATACCAATGTCCAAATGTTTTAAATGGGTCCTTTTTTCTCTGTTGGCTTCACAATGAAAACTCATGGGTCCGGAAGGTTGATGCAGCAGGTCTGTTGAGAAACTGGAAATCTCGAACCGACTGTTTTCTTTCTTTCTTGGGCTCTAGATGCGATGACATCAAAGATCAGGAACACTGATTTAGGAGATCTGGCTTAGGTAGACTCCCATGGTCTCAGGTCCAGTTTTTCTCTGCTCCATGCATCTCACTAAATGGTCTGACAGCTGCCGAAGCTTTATTCTTTTCCTGCAAGAAAACACAAACATGCCCTCGACCCCAATTTAGGGTCTTCTCCACTGTCTAGTGCATGGATGTCTCCATTTGACCTGAACAATGGTTGCTCAAGTTCCATCATGCCAGAATCTGTCTGAAGCTCACTGGCATTCATATTATAAAATTTTTAAATGAGGAGTGTATTATTTGATGAGTCATGTGGGGACTGGAGACATTATTCCCCCTTTTTTATTTTCTAAAAAAATTTTTTTGAACTGTTGAAGCTGGACCATAACAGTAGAAGGATTTGTCTACCCTCCTTGGTTAACTATCTAGGTAAATTGGGCTTACTACTTAGATTATTTGTAGATGCCCAATAAAAAGGACATATCCATTAAATATTTCCCAAAAACTTCTGAAAATCACTCAAAGATTGTAAACTATACTGTGTCCAAATAACTTATGAAAATTATTTGAAGTCTGTGAGCAGTCTTTCCCAATCTAACCTGTAGAGCTCTCACTAGCTGACAAGGCCTCATTTGCATCTTAAATTTTTCTGTTAAAACATTAACAGACTGGCTGGATGTTCCTTTTGGCTATATATAAAGCAATCTAGGTAGCTTTGTAACTATTTTTTGAAGGGATTTAAGTATCCTTTTAATCATATGAGCAGTTCACACTCACGCATTCACAATCACATTTCATACATACCGGTGTGGCCACACCATACATTCAGAACATACATGCATCTTTCAGTCATCCTTTTTCCCTAGGTCATGATTAGTCTGTTGAAATGAAGCTTCCTTGATTGAAATCTATGTAAAAGGACAACTCCAGCCAATCCTTGAACTAAAAAGGTTAAAAAGTCCTGTATGCCCTTCATCATTCCTCCATTTGAGCTACAGTCATGGGATACAGCCGTACCTACTCCTTGTAACTCTGTAGATGCAAGGTGGAGAGGCCAGGCTTTTGGCCAAAATTTTTTAGAGATGACTCACAAACAAATGCGAACAAAATTTTCCATTCCATATACCGTTGTCTTTTTCTTTTTCTTTACTTAATACCAGTACCTCTTTACTGGATTCACCCATTTTTTTTAAGTCAGGGTTTCTCTGTATTGTTTGAGGCTGTCAGTCCGGCCTGGCCTTGAACTCACAGAGATCTGCCTGCCTCTGCCTCCCAAGTGCTGGGATTAAAGGCGTGTGCCGCCAACGCCCAGCTATTCACCCATTTTCAATCCAACTTTCAACCCAGGATGTTCCCTCATAAAGACGTGTTGGGATTAAAGGTGTATGCTGCTGCGATTAAAGGCGTATGCCACTGAGATTAAAGGCGTATGCCGCTGGCAATCTCTTGGGTTCCTCTCTTTCCTGACCTTGCTATCGGACTTAGGAGGGGGAAACTCAGAATGTCTAGTTTCTGACTTTTTAATCTCATTGGCAGCAGCCGCTCCCAATGTATTATTGGTGTTATAAAAATTGATGAACAGGGAGCTGGAATGACTAACTGGCATCAACATGGGGGGGAATCCTCACCAACGCCCATATTTCCCTTACCTGAGTGTTCAGCAATGGTTGGATCTTTATCATGGTGAGCATTCCTAGTGTCGGGAGCAGAGTCGGGGTCAACATGTCTGATGTACCATTCGGGGACCCAAATAGGCTTCTCACTTCCTAGAGGGAAAACACAAACAGCCCCTCGGACCCTAGCTAGTAGGGGAGTGGGTGGCTGCCATTTTCCTGTAATCAAATCCTTCCATCTGACCCATCCCAAGGACTGGTAGGGTTTGTTCCAATGTCTCTCCATAGCAGACAAATTATTACGGTCTATGGTCAAAAAATTTAAAATGTAAAGTATGGTGGATAACTGAATATTGGGGGAGGTAACATACTCCCCTTTTTTATTTTCTTAAAATACTGTTTGAGAGTGGCATGGGTGGGCTCCACAATAGCCTGTCCCGTGGGGTTGTGAGGAATACCAAAAGAATGGACAATGTGATGTTCCCTGCAAAAGGCAGCAAAGCGATTGCTGGCATAGGCAGGGCCATTGTCCGTTTTTAGGGCATCGGGAACACCCATGTAGTCAAAGGCCTGCAGGCAATGAGAAATAACATCTTTAATCTTCTCTCCTAAGTGGAGAGAGGCAAAAATCAGTTTAGAATACGTATCCACCGAGACATGCATGTATTTTAATTTCCCTGCCTGTGGCAGGTGAGTGACATCCATTTGCCAGAGATGGTTGGCCCTGAGGCCCCGGGGATTTACCCCCTCATTGGGAGAATTATGATAAGGGGCACAATCAGGGCACTGAGAGGTAATCTGTGTAGCTATGGATAAGGGGCACCCAGTGTGAAATTTAATGGAGTGGGCATTTAGATGATACCTCTCATGGAGCTGGTGGGCCAGCTGCTCCTGAGTAAATAAGACCCTAGGGCAGGTCAAGGAGTCAGCAATTTGATTGCCCTGGGCAAGGGGTCCTGGAAGGTTAGTATCTGCACGAATAAATCCCACATAAGCAGGGTGGATGCGCTGCCAAATAAGATGTTGGAGCTGAACTAATAAGGAACGAACCTGGGAGGTTGGAAGAACATATGGAGAAGTTTCTAAAGGTCTAACAATGTTGGCAACATAAACACTATCAGTATATAAATTAAAGGTCTCTCCCTCAAACATTTGGAAAGCCATCAAGCAAGCAAACAACTCGGCGGCTTGTGCTGACATCTGCCCTATGGGTACCCTCTTCTGTACCTGAGAAGAAACCACCACCGCAAAACCCTTGGAGGAGCCGTCTGTAAAGACTGAGCGAGCTCCAACTAGAGGGTTCTCCTTTAAAATCTTGGGAAAGATCACAGGGTGTTGTTTAAAAAAAGACATCAAGGGGCTATTGGGATAATGGTTATCAAACTGGGCGCCTGTAGATGTAATAAACAGGGTCCAGCCATCATGGAAGATCTATAGATGTTCCACCTCCTCCTTACCATAAGGAAGGATAATTTTATCAGGACTCTTTCCAAAGATTTGAATGCTAAACTTGTGCGCCTTCCACAACAATTGTAAAATGAGATCATAGTAAGGGGTCACTACCTTCTTAGGGGAGGCTGACAAATGTATCCAATAAATAGGACCAGTCTGCCAAAACACGGCAGTGGGCGAAAAGCTAGATGAAAGTACAACCAGAACAAGGGGCTGCCCATAATCTATACGCCAAAGGTGGGCTTGCTCTATACTTCTTAACAACAATTGTAGGGCTTCCCTGGCCTCTGGGGTAATCTGTCTGGGGGAAGTTGGAGCAGGATCCCCAGGAAGAATATCATAAAGCGCTTTAAGAGCCCCTGTTTTAATAGAAAGAGAAGGGCAAAACCACTGCACCTCTCCCAAAAATCTCTGCCAATCATGAAGTGTTTTTAAATTTGAAAACCTGTCTCTAAAAACAAAAAAACGTATTTGTGAGTGTGCGCATGTGTGCGCGAGTGTGTGTATGGGGTGTTCTGCCTGCATGTGTGTGCGTGTGTGTGTATGGGCTGTTCTGTGTGTGTGTGTATGTGCACACATATGTGTGTATGGGGTATTTGTGTGTGCGCACACGTCTGTGTGTATGTGTGTGTATGGGGTGTTCTGTGTGTGCATGTATGCGCTGTTTGTATGGGGTGTTCTGCCTGCATGTGTGACAGTTCACTACACGTGTGCCTGATGCCCAAAAAGGTCCTAAGAGGGTGTCACTTCCCTGGAACTGGAGTCACAAAAGGCTGTGAGCCGTCGTGTGATGCTGGGGATGTAATCTTGCCCCTCAACAAGAGCCACAGGTGCTTTTAACCGAACCTTCTCGACAGCCTCCGCCTACATTCCAGAGATGGGTGTCTTGGTGGATCCAACACTCATTGACAGTCTTGGCAGCACTCCTGGCTTTCACACAGCTCCTGGTACAGACTCAGGTCCTCAAGCATGCACAACAAGTCCTACCCGCTGAGCCATCCTGCTTGCTCTCTGGGCTTACTCTTCTAGAGCACCTGGGTCCTTCATGGTGCTCTGCCATGTTTGTCCTAAGATCTTGCAAGGTGTGACTGAAGATTCTTGGACCCTGCTCTTGCTGTCCCTGCACTTAACAATGTTTCTTACAGACAGGCAAGATGGCTCAGCGAGCAAAGACACTTGCCAAGCCTGGGAACCTGAGGTTGGTTCCCTGGACACACGTGGTAGGAGAGAACCAATTCCCAACTTGTCCTCTGACCTGCACACATGTGCTGTGGCATGCAAAGGCATGACAGTCCCTTGAATCTAAGGTTAGTGTCCTTTCCTCCCCCAACCCAAGGGGTCAGCTGCAGGTAGAGCAATGGTGTTTCAGGGGCCCAGCCACCCGTAGCCAGGTCCTGTGTGCTCTTGGGACTAGCTCTACACTCTGTTGTTTTCTGAGAGCTGAAGGTCACGTGCGACTTTGGGGGTCAGTTTGCACATACTGGTGGCCTCTAAGGCAGTAGACACAGGACTTCCACCTGGCTGGTAGGTCGGCCCCTCCTGTGTGGATCACACAGACTCTCCAGGCTGCAGGAGTCTTGGCCTTTCAAGTGTGTGGGGTCTCTGGGAGTCTGCACGTGGCCCAGTCCATGGCATTAAGTTGGGGTGTACTGAGCAGGCTCTGCTGACCAGCACAGAAAGTGTGGGCATCTCACTCAAGGACATCACTGCAGGTGTTGGAGGTGGAAGCTGTTGGCCCATTTCGAAAAGGCAGCGGACAGAAGAGGGACAGTTGCTGGGAAGGACAGCTAAATGGATATGGCAACTTTCAACCCTTTAGGTTAAGTGCGCCCTGAAGTTTAGTCAGAATAAACTCATTTGGAAGTTTTGAATATGTCCCTGAAGGAACTCTTGGGCCCATAGGATCCCCACCACAGATGAAACTTGGAAGGAGACTGACACAAAACTGCCCCCAAATTGGGCAGCACCCCGACACAAGCAAGCCCAGCCTGAACTGCCCACGCCCACTCAGGCCCAACCCCGCCTGCCCTTTCCAAAGCCCCTTCCACCCTGACCCTCCCTGCCTTTCCCTGACTGCTGTCTTCAGGACCTTGGCTGTTCCTTGTGGTCTTTGATCCCAAGAACAAACCTTTTCTGGAGTCAGGAAGATTGGGCAGCAACAATGGGTTCTACAAACTGTCAGGACCGTGTGCACCTATCTGCACATGGACCCTGAGCACATGCCAGGGCGAAAGGGCTGCACTCACGACACAGGGCCGGCCTCACGGGACTGACGGTGACAACTGACACGGCTGGGTGTGAGGAGCCAGGTAGAGACCCTGAAGTAGGGAGTCCAGAACAGACTGCTGCATGGACACACACTGGTGTCTGTTGCATTTAGTGCTGCATGGACACACACTGGTGTCTGTTGCATGTAGTGCTGCATGGACACACACTGGTGTCTGTTGCATGTAGTGCTGCATGGACACACACTGGTGTCTGTTGCATGTAGTGCTGCATGGACACACACTGGTGTCTGCTGCATGTAGTGCTGCATGGGCACACACTGGTGTCTGCTGCATTTAGTGCTGCATGGACACACACTGGTGTCTGTTGCATTTAGTGAGGCATGGACACACACTGGTGTCTGTTGCATTTAGTGTGGCATGGACACACACTGGTGTCTGTTGCATGTAGTGCTGCGTGGACAAACACTGGTGTCTGTTGCATGTAGTGCTGCATGGACACACACTGGTGTCTGTTGCATTTAGTGCTGCATGGACACACACTGGTGTCTGTTGCATTTAGTGCTGCATGGACACACACTCGTGGCTGCTGCATTTAGTGAGGCATGGACACACACTGGTGTCTGTTGCATTTAGTGCTGCATGGACACACACTGGTTTCTGTTGCATGTAGTGCTGCATGGACACACACTGGTGTCGTATTTAGTGAGAAACACTTTTCACTCACACCAGAAGCTCCCAGCCTGCTGGCACCAGCTGGAATTTCAGAGTCCTTGTGGGAGGTCAGAGGGTCCTACCTGGTGCATACCTTTAGGGCCACCTTGTAGTTCTGATCTGCCCAGGTGTTGGGTCATGGCAGCTGGGCATTGGTCCTCATCTTTGGGACAGTCCCAATCTAGTTACTGTTGCTGTGATAAGCACAATGACCAAAAGCAACCTAAGGAGGAACAGATTTATTTGGGTCCCAGCCCATCATCAGGGGAAGTCAGGCGAAACTTGGAAGCAGGTGGTGGTTTTGCCATTTGATATGGGTGCTGGGAGCTGAATCAGTCCAGTCCTCTGCTAGAGCAGCAAGCCCTCTTAACCAAGGAGCCATTTCTCCAGCCTTTTAAATATGCATTTATTGTTATGTGCATTGGTGTTGCCTGCATGCATGCTTGTGTGAAGGTGTTGGATCGTGGAGTTATAGGCAGTGTGAGCTGCCATATGGGTGCTGGGAATTGAACCCAGATCCTTTGGAAGAGCAGTCAGCGCTCTTAATCACTGAGCCATCTCTCCAGTCCCCTCCAGCCTTTTTTTTAAATTTTGTAGCCCAGGATGGACTTGAATGTCCTCCAGCCCCAGCCTTCAAGATTTGCCAGGACGCACACCACATCTAGCCAGGTCGAGCAACTGACCCACAGTCTAGGTCTGGATGCCATCAGCTGCAGTCTGAGATGGCCCATCAGGCCCCATTCTGTGCAGTAGCTGTGTGGTATAAGCCAGTTGCTGCAGTTCTCTGAGCTAGTCCTGGAGAGGCCAGGCCTAGCGGGGAGCAACCTCCCCTGTGGGAACAGCGTGATCAACTGTGCACTGACTGTATGTGCGCATGCTAGGCAAGCCTCCTTACTCCGGAGCTATACCCCAGCCCCTCCTGGGGGTTCTAATCACAGCCTCTACCTGAGCCACACCCCCATTCCGCCTTTTACATTATGTATTTGTTTATTCAGTGTGTGTGTGTGGAGTGGGGGAGGGAGAGCGTGCACCCAAGTGTGAGGACAAGGACAACTTGCAGGAGTTAGTTCTCTGCTTCCACCATGTGCCTGTGGTCCCAGGGATGAAATTCTCTTGGGTGTCAGGTATGGCAATGAGCTTGACCCAACAAGCAGGCTTACTAGCCCCGCACAAGTGTCCTCAGAACTTCCCGCTGGCCGGGCGGTGGTGGCGCATGCCTTTAATCCCAGCACTCCGGAGGCAGAGGCAGGCGGATCTCTGTGAGTTCGAGTCTGGGCTGGACTGACAGCCTCCAAAACAATACAGAGAAACCCTGTCTCGTAAAAACCAAAAAAAAAAGAACTTCCCGCTGTCCCATGTGTAGGAATCCCAAGGGTGTTCAGTCACTGTCCACATCCTCCTGGCCTCTCCACGTTGGCCCCTCCTGCCATGTGTTGACAATGGCAACGGCTGAGGTTTGTGTCCCTGTGTCCTCTGTGCCCATCACTGTGGAATGGGACACTTCAGAGCAGCACATACAGCTGTCCCACAACCCGAGGCAGGGCTCCCCAGAGAGCTTGATGTCACAGGAACAGACTGATGTGGTTTCCAGTTGAGCTTTGCACGCTGAGAGTAATTCTATAAAGACAATGTAGGTGGAAACTTGGATTGTCGCTACATTGGTGGCGCTAAGCAACCCAGCAAGCACTCCTCTAAGAGACCCGCCTGGGAGTTGGTGGACACGACCCACTGACACGTTCTTATTTTCTGAATCAGCAGACATCTGCCTTTTGCAAACAGTCTGGAGGCTGTTAGGCTGCATGCCTGAGGTCACAGGGACACCGGCTGCAGGGTCCTCTGCAGCAGGACACACAAGTCATCTGAATCAAGAATGCAGGGGACACCAAAGCCCTTAACACTCCCACCCGCTCGTCCCCACCATCGCGGCCCTGCACGAGTCTCACTATGCTGCCCAGTTGGTCTCAGGACCCTCGACCGGCCCCGTTTCCCAAGTGCTGGGATTAAAGGCCTGCACTATTTTAACTTTTCAAGACAGAGGCTTATGAAGCCCTGGCTACCCTCAAGCTTACCCGGAAGCTGAGGATGACCCTGAACTTTTTTTTTTTGGTTTTTTTCGAGACAGGGTTTCTCTGTATTGTTTTGGAGGCTGTCTTGGAACTCGCTCTGTAGACCAGGCTGGCCTCGAACTCACAGAGATCCGCCTGCCTCTGCCTCCCGGGTGCTGGGATTAAAGGCATGCGCCACCAACGCCCGGCGACCCTGAACTTTTTAAGGCGGGGTCTTGCTGGGCAGCTATGGTGGTTCAGGTCTTTAATCCCAGCCTTGGGGACATGTGTACAAATGTAAACAAAACTGTCACTATGTAGCCCTGGCTGGCTGGAGCTCAATGATCTACTTGTCTCTGCCTCCTGTGCACCAGGATTGAAGATGAGTGATACAACTGCTGGCCCAGCCTGTGTC
>NW_024435226.1:0-4363 GCF_017639785.1 Mesocricetus auratus | reverse complement strand
TTCACACACAGTGTTGTATAGTTAGTTTTCATGAAGTTGAGCACATAGTTTCACACAGTGTTGTATCGTTAGTTTTCATGAAGTTAAGCACAGAGATGCTCACACAGTGTTGTATAGTTAGTTCATGAAGTTGTGCACATTGATTCACGCACAGTGTTGTATCGTAAGTTTTCATGAAGTTAAGCACGTAGTATCACACACAGTGTTGTATCGTTAGTTTTCATGAAGTTAAGCACGGAGATTCGCACACAGTTTTGTATCGTTGCTTATCAGGAAGTTAAGCACAGACATTCCCACACAGTGTTGTATCGTTAGTTTTCTTGAAGTTGAGCACAGAGTTTCACACACAGTGTTGTATAGTTAGTTTTCATGAAGTTGAGCACATAGATTCACACAAAGTGTTGTATCGTTAGTTTTCATGAAGTGAAGCACAGAGATTCGCAAACAGTGTTGTATCGTTATTTTTCATTAGTTCAGCACATAGATTCACACACAGTGATGTATCGTTAGTTTTCATGAAGTGAAGCACAGAGATTCGCACACACTGTTGTATCGTTATTTTTCGTTAGTTCAGCACATAGTTTCACACAAAATGTTGTATCTTTAGTTTTCGTGAAGTTCAGCACATAGTTTCACACAGAGTGTTGTATCGTAAGTTTTCATGAAGTTAAGCACGGAGATTCGCACACAGTGTTGTATCGTTAATTTTCGTTAGTTCAGCACATAGTTTCACACACAGTGTTGTATCGTTAGTTTTCATGAAGTTAAGCACAGAGATGCTCACACAGTGTTGTATAGTTAGTTCATGAAGTTGTGCACATTGATTCACGCACAGTGTTGTATCGTAAGTTTTCATGAAGTTAAGCACGTAGTATCACACACAGTGTTGTATCGTTAGTTTTCATGAAGTTAAGCACGGAGATTCGCACACAGTTTTGTATCGTTGCTTATCAGGAAGTTAAGCACAGACATTCCCACACAGTGTTGTATCGTTAGTTTTCTTGAAGTTGAGCACAGAGTTTCACACACAGTGTTGTATAGTTAGTTTTCATGAAGTTGAGCACATAGATTCACACAAAGTGTTGTATCGTTAGTTTTCATGAAGTGAAGCACAGAGATTCACAAACAGTGTTGTATCGTTATTTTTCGTTAGTTCAGCACATAGATTCACACACAGTGTTGTATCGTTAGTTTTCATGAAGTGAAGCACAGAGATTCGCACACACTGTTGTATCGTTATTTTTCGTTAGTTCAGCACATAGTTTCACACACAATGTTGTATCTTTAGTTTTCGTGAAGTTCAGCACATAGTTTCACACACAGTGTTGTATCGTTAGTTTTCATGAAGTTAAGCACGGAGATTCGCACACAGTGTTGTATCGTTAATTTTCGTTAGTTCAGCACATAGTTTCACACACAGTGTTGTATCGTTAGTTTTCATGAAGTTAAGCACAGAGATTTGCACACAGTGTTCTACCGTTAGTTTTCGTGAAGTTCAGCACATAGTTTCACACACAGTGTTGTATCGTTAGTTTTCATGAAGTTAAGCACAGAGATTCCCACACAGTGTTCTATCGTTAGGTTTCGTGAAGTTCAGCACAAAGTTTCACACACAGGGTTGTATCGTTACTTTTCATAAAGTTAAGCACAGAGATTCCCACACAGAGTTGTATCGTTAGTTTTCGTGAAGTTGAGCACATAGATTCACACACAGTGTTGTATCGTTAGTTTTCATGAAGTGAAGCACAGAGATTCGCACACAGTGTTGTATAGTTCGTTTTCATGAAGTTGAGTGCATAGATTCACACACAGTCTTGCATCCTTAGTTTTCATGAAGTTGAGCACATAGTATCACACACAGTGTTCTATCGTTAGTTTTCAAGAATTTAAGCATGGAGATTCACACACATTGTTGTATCGTTAGTTTTCATGAAGTTGAGCACATAGTTTCACACAAAGTGTTGTATCGTTAGTTTTCATGAACTTGAGTGCATAGATTCACACACAGTGTTGCTTCATTAGTTTTCATGAAGTTGAGCACATAGTATTACATACAGTGTTGTATCGTTAGTTTTCAAGAAGTTAAGCATGGAGATTCACACACAATGTTGTACCGTTAGTTTTCGGGAAGTTGAGCACATAGTTTCACACACAGTGTTGTATCGTTAGTTTTCATGAAGTTAAGCAAAGATATACCTTCACAGTGTTCTATCGTTAGTTTTCGTGAAGTTCAACACAGTTTCACACACAGTGTTGTATAGTTAGTTTTCATGAAGTTGAGCACATAGTTTCACACAGTGTTGTATCGTTAGTTTTCATGAAGTTAAGCCAAGAGATTCCTACACAGTGTTCTATCGTTAGTTTTCGTGAAGTTAAGCACCGGGATTCTCACCCTGTGATGTATCGTTAGTTTTCATGATGTTAAACATGGAGATTTTCACACAGTGTTGTATCGTTAGATTTCATGAAATTCAGCACATAATTTCACACACAATGAAAAATGCTTAATTTTCGTGAAGTTTAGCACATAGATTCACACACAGTGTAGTATCATTAGTTTTAATAAATTAAGCACCTAGATTATCACACAGTGTTTTATTGTTAGTTTTCATGAAGTTCATCACACAGTTTCACAGTCTTGTATCGTTAGTTTTCAAGAAGTTGAGCACATAGTTTCACACACAATGTTGTATCGTTAGTTTTCATGAAGATGAGCAGATAGTATCACACACAGTGTTGTATCGTTAGTTTTCTTGGAGTTAAGCACGGAGATTGCCACACAGTGTTGTATCGTTAGTTTTCATGAAGTTATGCTCAGAGATTCTCATACAGTGTTCTAATATTAGTTTTCATTAATTTGAGCACATAGTTTCACACACAGTGTTGTATCGTTAGTTTTCGTGAAGTTCAGCACATAGTTTCACACACATTGTTGTATCGTTAGTTTTCATGAAGTGAAGCACAGAGATTCGCACACAGTGTTGTATAGTTAGTTTTCATGAAGTTGAGTGCATAGATTCACACACAGTGTTGCATCGTTAGTTTTCATGAAGTTGAGCACATAGTATCACACACAGTGTTGTATCGTTAGTTTTCAAGAAGTTAACCATTGAGATTCACACATAATGTTGTATCGTTAGTTTTCATGAAGTTAAGCACGGATATTCGCACACAGTGTTGTATCGTTAATTTTCGTTAGTTCAGCACATAGTTTCACACACAGTGTTGTATAGTTAGTTTTCATGAAGTTGAGCACATAGTTTCACACAGTGTTGTATCGTTAGTTTTCATGAAGTTAAGCACAGAGATGCTCACAAAGTGTTGTATAGTTAGTTCATGAAGTTGTGCACATTGATTCACGCACAGTGTTGTATCGTAAGTTTTCATGAAGTTAAGCACATAGTATCACACACAGTGTTGTATCGTTAGTTTTCATGAAGTTAAGCACGGAGATTCGCACACAGTTTTGTATCATTAGTTTTGATGATATTAAGCAGGGAGATTCTCACACAGTGTTGTATCGTTAATTTTCATGAAGTTATGCTCAGAGATTCTCATACAGTGTTCTAATATTAGTTTCATTAATTTGAGCACATAGTTTCACACACAGTGATGTATCGTTAGTTTTCGTTAAGTTAAGCACATAGTTTCACTCACAGAGTTGTATCGTTAGTTTACATGAAGTTAAGCACGGGGATTCTCAACCAGTGCTGTATGGTTAGTTTTCATGAAGTTGAGCACATAGTATCACACACATTGTTGTATCGTTAGTTTTCATGAAGTTAAGCATGGTGATTCTCACAGAGTGTAGTATAGTTAGTTTTCATGAAGTTGAGCACATCGTTTCACACACAGTGTTGTATCGTTAGTTTTGATGAAGTTAAGCAAACAGATTCCTACACAGTGTTCTATCGTTAGTTTTCATGAAGTTAAGCACGGGGATTCTCTACCAGTGCTGTATGGTTAGTTTTCATGAAGTTGAGCACATAGTATCACACACATTGTTGTATCGTTAGTTTTCATGAAGTTAAGCATGGTGATTCTCACAGAGTGTAGTATAGTTAGTTTTCATGAAGTTGAGCACATCGTTTCACACACAGTGTTGTATTGTTAGTTTTCATGAAGTTAAGCAAACAGATTCCTACACAGTGTTCTATCGTTAGTTTTCATGAAGTTCAGCACGCAGTTTCACACAGTGTGTTGTATCGTTAGTTTTCATGATGTTAACCTTGGAGATTTTCACACAGTGTTGTATCTTAAGATTTCATGAAATTCAGCACGTAGTTTAACACACAATGAAAAATGGTAAGTTTTCGTGAAGTTCAGACCATAGATTCACACACGGTCTTGTATCATTAGTTTT
>NW_024435225.1:0-673 GCF_017639785.1 Mesocricetus auratus | reverse complement strand
AGTTTGCAAGCAGCTGCAGCCAGCAGTTCTTGTGTCCTGGTAAGCTAAATTTCTAGATTTGTTTTCAAAAATCAATATTCCATTATAGATTTTTTCTGTATATATAGCCCTTATAGGCAGGAACTCCCAGAGATCCACCTGCTTTTGCCTCTTTCAGGCTGGGATTAAAGGATTGGTCTACCACATCGAACTCTACTTTTAGGAAATGTGTATACAGTCCTGTGTCATACTGGAGATGGAACCCAGGCCTTCCATATTCCAGGTGAGAGCCCAGAACTGCCTAGGTTTTGAAAGACCCCCAGAGTGGGGAGATCCATCACTCAAGTCTCAGGATAAGCCAATGCCCCAATCATTCAAGAGAGACCCTTCTTGCTGCAAGCACACGAGGTTTATTCAGGGAACCAGTGCACTGGGGCTGAGCTCATGACCCTTGCAGGGGCAGAGGAGTTCAACCCCTAGTAACTGCAGTCAGGGGTTTTTAAAAGGGAGAAACCGAATCGGGGAGTTAGGCAAGCATCGTAAATGATGAGAAGTTAAATGATAGCTTATGTCTTAACAGGAAGGTTATCTCAAGCAAGCATTCTTTGGGCATTGTACAGTTAAACATTGAGTAGGAATGTGGTGAGCTAGTTCCTGTATAATGGAGGGTTATATTTTAAGTTTATCTTGAAGT
>NW_024435224.1:0-771 GCF_017639785.1 Mesocricetus auratus | reverse complement strand
TGATTAATATTTACAAGATAAAAACACAATCTATGATTAATATTTAGAGATGAGCAGACACTCTATTATTATTTAGAAGATAAAAACACAATCTGTGATTAATATTAAGAGATAAACCCACACTCTGTGATTAATATTTAGAGATAAACACACACCATATGATTAATATTTACAGATAAACACACTATAATTAATATATAGAGATAAACCCACATTCTGTGATTAATATTACAGATAAACAAAACCTATATGATTAATATGTAGAAGATAGACACTCACTCTATCATTAATATTTAGTAATAGAAACACACTCTGTGATTAATTTAGAGATAAACTCACACTCAATGATTAATATTTAGAGGTTAAAACAAGCTGTATGTTTATGATTTAGAGATAAATTCACTCTATGATTAATATTTAGTGATAAACACACGATCTATGATTAATAATTCAAGATAAACACACTCTCTTTGATTAATATGTAGAGATAAACACACACACTATTATTATTATTTAGAGATAAACACACACTCTATGATTAATATTTAGAGATAAATAAGTCTATGATTAATATTTTGAGATAAACACACGAACTATGATTAATATTTAGAGATAAATACCCTCTCTATGATTAAAATTTAGTAGATAAACAGTCTGATTAATATTTAGAGATAAATACAACATTTTGATCAATATTTAGAGATAAACATACACTTAGATTAATATTTATAGATACACACATTCCGTGATTATTATCTAGAAATAAACACA